>NC_057801.1:213591671-213599725 GCF_018294505.1 Triticum aestivum
TCAACCTCGAAAGTCATAGCCTTATGTTTTCGGTCATATTGACTCTTTTGACGAGATTGGGCTGTTTTCAACTTTTCACGAACGATACGAACTTGTTCTTCTGCTTCCTGAATCATATCCGGGCCAAAGAATTGTCTTTCCCCGGTCTCTGACCAGTTAAGGGGTGTTCGACATCGTCGTCCATAGAGAACTTCAAAAGGGGCTTTACCCAAGCTAGATTGATAGCTGTTGTTGTAAGCGAATTCGGCAAATGGAAGGCACTTCTCCCAGTCCATTCCGAATGAGATAACAGAGGCTCGAAGCATGTCTTCTAGAATCTGGTTGACGCGTTCCACTTGACCACTCGACTGAGGGTGGAAAGCGGTGCTAAAGGAGAGACGAGTTCCCATAGCATTTTGGAAACTTTCCCAAAATCGAGAGGTGAAAAGACTTCCTCGATCCGAGTTAATTTCCAAAGGAACACCATGGAGGGACACTATTCGGGAGATGTACAAATCTGCCAGTTGACTAGCGGTTATACTCTCACGAACAGGTAAGAAATGGGCTACTTTGGAAAGACGATCGACCACGACGAAAATAGCATTATTCCCTCTCTTGGTCCTGGGAAAACCGGTAATGAAATCCATACCAATTTTATCCCATTTCCATTCAGGAATAGCTAAGGGTTGAAGGGTGCCAGCAAGCCGTTGGTGCTCTGCTTTTACACGACGGCAGACGTCGCAATTTGCAATATACTGAGCAATTTCTCTCTTCATCCTAGTCCACCAGAACCTCTGGCGTAGGTCCTGATACATTTTAGTGCTACCGGGATGAATGGTGAGAGGAGATTCATGAGCTTCCTTAAGGATTAATCGCCTTAGGTTGCGCACTTTGGGAACCACTAGTCGATTTCCGAAGTATACGACTCCTTGATCATTAATGGAGAAACAATTCGCAATTCCTTTCTGAATGTTCCTCTTGATGCGGGAGATTCCCGGATCTACCTTCTGTGCTTTGATAATTTGATCCGTAAGGGTAGGTTTTGCCACCAAGGTGGAAAGAAAACCTTGAGGTACAATGTGAAGGTTAAGTTTCCGAAATTCCTCATGGAGAAGCGGTTGACTTTGTTGTAACATCAGGTTGGTACAATAAGATTTACGACTTAGCGCATCAGCCATGACGTTGGCTTTCCCTGGGGTGTAGGTTATTCCTAAGTCGAAGTCTGTGATCAATTCAACCCAACGTCTCTGCCTGAGATTCAAATCCGGTTGGGTGAAAATGTACTTCAGACTTTGGTGATCAGTGAATATTTCGCAACGATTACCGAGGAGGTAATGTCGCCAGGTCTTAAGTGCATAGACTACGGCTGCAAGCTCTAGATCATGAGTAGGATAATTCTCCTCATGTGGGTGCAATTGCCGTGAAGCGTATGCGATTACGTGTCGATCTTGCATAAGAATGCAACCTAGTCCTTGTCGCGAGGCGTCGCAGTAGATAACAAAGTCCTTGGAAAAGTCTGGCGGTACCAGCACGGGAGCAGAGGTCAGGCGTCTTTTCAGTTCCTGAAAGCTGTGCTCACATTGTGGAGTCCATTCGAACTTTTTATCTTTCTTGAGGAGTTCGGTTAGAGGTTTAGCAACCTTGGAGAAGTTCTCGACAAAGCGACGACAATAGCTCGCTAAGCCCAGAAAACTCCGAACTTGCTTGACCGATTCAGGTGGAGTCCAATTAAGGACGGCTTGAACTCGCTCAGGGTTAACAGCAATACCTTTACCAGATATTACATGACCCAGATAGGTCACTTCTGACAACCAGAATTCACATTTAGAAAATTTGGCATAAAGGCGATGCTCTCGAAGTTTCTTCAACACTAGCCTTAAATGTTCGGCATGTTCTTCCTCGTTCTTGGAGTAGATGAGTATATCATCGAGATAAACTACGATGAATTTATCCAAATACTCCATGAAGATTGAGTTCATTAACCGAGAAAAGGTGGCTGGAGCGTTGGTTAAACCGAAGGACATGACGGTGTACTCGTATTGGCCATAACGAGTAACAAAGGCCGTTTTAGGAATGTCCCCGTTTCTGATTTTGATTTGATGGTAGCCCAACCTCAAATCCATCTTGGAGAAGACTGAGGATCCAGCGAGCTGATCGTACAGGTCGTTGATCCTGGGAAGTGGATATTTGTTCTTGATTGTGACCAGATTGACAGGTCGGTAATCTACAACCATCCGGTCCGTACCATCCTTCTTCTTGACGAATAGGACGGGGCAAGCCCACGGAGATGAGCTAGGTCGGATGAAACCCTTTTTCAAGGATTCATCGAGTTGTTTCTTAAGCTCGGCTAGTTCTAGTGGTGCCATCTTATAAGGTCTTCTAGCAATCGGAACGGTTCCGGGGATGAGGTCGATTACGAACTCAACATCCCTGTCAGGTGGAACACCTGGCAATTCCTCTGGAAAGACATCCGGGAAGTCACGGACTACCGGCACGTCCTCAAGGTCTGGCAAAGGGCTGGCGTTAAGAGAATATAATTGTCGCTTGGCTATTCGGGTCAAGACATTGACTATCTTCCCCGAAGGATGGGTGAGTTGAACAGTCCTAGAGAAGCAATCAATTTTGGCTTGATGAGCTGACATCCAGTCCATACCCAGAATGATATTAATATCTGAAGATTTAAGGGCTATCAAAGATGCGAGAAAAACAAGTCTGTCGACTTGGATTTCATTTCCATGGCTTACTCTAGAAGTTTGCCATTTGGATCCCGGAGTTTGAATTACCATAGAGGTTGGCATATCACCGAATGCGATGTTATGCAAGCGAGCATAGTTTTCGGATATAAAAGAATGAGAGGCTCCTGTATCGAAAAGAACAGATGCCGGGTGGCAATTAACAAGAAGCGTACCGAGAACGACGTTGGGATCCTCTTGAGCTTCTTCGGCAGAGATACAGTTAACATGGCCACGTGAAGCGGTGACCGGCTTGGCGTGGAACACTTTCCCTGTCGGCTTGCCACGGCCAACAGCTTTAGCAGATTGATTGGGGTTGGTCTGGGGACACTCACGCATATAGTGACCAGATTCCCCACATTTGAAACAAGTGACGGAACTGGTACGTGGAGGAGCATTATTGGTTGGACCCCCATAGGGCTTGGCTGGAGCAGACTGTTGAACGGGGCGAGGCGCCTGGAAAGATGGCCTCGGTGTGAACCTGGGTGGCAGGGCGGTGTTGGGCACCCACACGCGGCGCTTCTGAGGACCAGCACCGGATGAGGAACCCATGTCACGGCCATGCTTGCGTGTTGCGTCATAGTCAGTCTGACCAGTTTCAGCACTGATGGCTTTGTTGACAAGTTTCGGAAAAGATGTGCACTCATGCAGACGGAGGTCGCGGCGAAGCTCAGGACTAAGTCCCTTACGGAACCTTGCTTGCTTCTTGGCATCAGTAGACACTTCCTCAGTTGCATATCGGGCGAGATTACCGAACTCCCTGCTATAGGCATCAACAGAAAGTCGGCCTTGGGTGAAACTGCAAAATTCCTCACGTTTACGGTCCATGAGACCCTCCGGAATGTGATGTTCACGGAAAGCCTCGCTGAACTCAGCCCAAGTAGTGACATGGCCCGCTGGGCGCATAGCTCCATAATTTTCCCACCATAGACTGGCGGGGCCTTCAAGATGATATGCAGCAAAGGTGACCTTGTCAGCCTCCGCTACCAGCGCGGAACGCAGTTTGTGAGAGATACTGCGAAGCCAGTCATCAGCGTCGAGAGGCTCGACGGAGTGGTGGAACGTGGGTGGATGCAATTTGATAAAATCACTGAGTGACACCACATTAGTCCTCTGATGGTGTGCTGTATTCTGTTCAATACGCTCCAACAAACGGTTGGTCTCCCGCTTGTTTCTCTCAGCTTCCATCATAACCTCGGCTAGTGAAGGAGGATGAGGCAAATTTGCATCCCTGACTTCACTGCCTTCGGCCTGCTCTTGAGAAGCAGGGTTAGCGCGCGTGTTGACCATCCTAGGTAAACAAGACAATGATTTAGTCAGGATGATAAAATTCCGACATAGGATACATAATGTAAGGAATAAATCGGAATGCAAGATGATCATCCGTATGACATGGTAGATACAGTAACTGCTTCTTTTATTCCATCGTCATACACACCATACAGGGTTTAGTACAAGACCAAACAAAGTACTATTACGGTGAAAAGAGGATTACATCTCATCGGAGGCATTCCAAGCTCCTATACATTATTTTTCTACTCCTCCGGAAAGAGTACAAACTAGGTCATATCCCACGAGTCACGCGGGACGATAGAAGACACAGCTAGTGCGAACTAGTGATACTACCACTAACTCAGACCGATCCGTAGTAGTCCTCGTAGAAGTCGCCTCCATAGCCTGGAAGTTCAACATGATCATCCGGAAACAGACGGTCTCGCGGAGCTTGTGGACCATAGGGGCTAGGATGAGGCCTTGGACCAACAAACGGTGGCCTACGGGGACCGCGAGGTGGGGTGATGCCTCCTACATCACGCCAAACCATCACGTCCGGCAGAGCAGATCTCACAGGATAGAGATCGCGCATATCTGAATATCCAGCTTGCACCGCCGGTGCGAACCGAGTCAAAGTAGCCCAGTGGTCAGCACGGGTATTGAAGAGCTCTAACCTTAATGCCCGATTTTCACGGTCCTTATCCTCGAGCATCTCAGCAGTGGTGCGAGTCCGTGAATCCTCCTGAGTGGGGTCAGCATAGATAGCCTGGAGATACCCTTGTGCTCCCGGAAGTGATCCTGGCATATACCGGAAGTCAGAGTCCCGAAATAGACCAGATCTGACTCGCATAATGGTCATCATAGAGTAGGCGGCGTCCTGCACAGCCATCTCAATAGTAACCCCGAGTCCATAGGAGCAGTGAAGAGGCTCGGTGGATCCAGGATAAGATGGAAATATCCTGACAGTGCAGAGATACTGGCTTTGATTGAAGTCCCGGAATTGCTCTTCGACCGTGTACTCAGGATACCAGCGGTATCCAGCCTCAGTCATTACCCTGACCAACTTAGCAGTATGGCCGGGTACATCTAGGCATCGAGTCAGGCGAACCACTTGATTGTGGTCGCGAGTGGCCATCTGAAAGCATAATCATAATGCAAAGGCATTAGAATTTCTAGCAAAATTTCGGCAGCATAACAGCTGTAAATGCTCAAAAAGGATTTTGAGACATTTGACAAAGGATTTCGTACATACTCAACATCATCATATCAAAGTTCTGAAACCATTCTGGCAACATAATGTGGTAGTAGAACTGAACTAGGCTTGTAACCATCAAACTTATAAGGTACTACTGATTAGTAACACGTGATCCTGATAGAGAGAATAGATCCTAATTCCTTATCCCCGGTGGAAGAATGGACTGACTCAGATCAAAAAGTCATAAGGTATAAGGAGTAAAAGAGCCTTACGTTCCAACCCACAAACAATTCCCCTACATATAACTAAAGAATTTCTAGACTCAACATCGACCAGTTTGGCTTGGAGAACCTACAGGCAGTCCGGCTCTGATGCCAACGCTGTCAGGACCCCGACTCGATGTCACATCGATCTAGCCGGTAACACCTCATATCACTTTGCGGCCTCACGCACGGTAACCCCACGAGTGTCGTCTTACCTTTTCCCGGGACCGTTTGCGCCTTTTGGCTCACGTATATGATAGTGTCGCTAGCATCCATATGATAAAGAGCTCGGGCTGACATGACTAGTCGTAAACCCAAAGTGGCACAGACTTACAGGGACAGGCATCCATGACCCAGCTTCGAACGTGTCGGTCATCAGCAAGTGGGTCCGGGCTGTAGCACTGGGCTAGCAGGACTCCGGTAAACCGGGCTGTAGCGGGCTAACAGGACTCCGGTACTCAAAGCGTGACATTTCCCCAAAGGGACAGACACAGGAACGAAGAAGGACACATGCCGGCCAGCCTAAGTGTTCCAGAGCAGTAGCAAGCTACCATGGCTCAGCGGTAACACTAGGAGACATTTCCCGGTAAGAGAGGCTACTAAAGATAAACAACTAGATAGTCAGATCCCACACATACCAAGCATTTCAATCATACACACAATATGCTCGATATGTGCAAATACAACGAAGCATCACAACATGACTCTATGACACAAGTACTTTATTTAAGGCTCAGGGAGCCATACATATCATACACAAAGGTACGGGTCTCACGACCCCACATACAAGTCATACAGTCATACAAGCCAACAGCGGAAGTAACTTGTCTGAGTACAGACAACTAGTAAAATAAAAGAGGCTTGGAAAGCCTAGCTATACTACGTGGTCCTTCACAAGCTCAGGGTCACCACCTGGGTCTTTAGCCTACTCGTTGATGTCAACGTCTACATAGAACCCATCAGAAGGGGTTGCAGCGTCTTCTGTAAAAATGTAGATTATAGCAACATGAGTACAAAGGTACTCAGCAAGACTTACATCAGATCCTACATACATGCATAGTATCAAGAAGGGTTGGTGGAGTTATTGCAGCAAGCCAGCTTTGACTCTTGGCTAGGCTATCCTACTATACCCCAACTTGAAATGGTTTTGCGCACACGAGTCCACTACTCACCACTTCAATACACTACCGAGGATCCACCTCCGTCTTCCTACGGAGGAGCCATCCTCGGCACTCACACTTATCTTGAGGCTTTTAGTAGTTTCCATTTACTTGTCTATGAACTGTATAGGCAACCAAGTAGTCCTTTACCGCGGACGCGGCTATTCGAATAGATCATGTTAACCCTGCAGGGGTGTACTTCTTCATACACGCTCTCACCACTTACCGTCGCTTACACGACATGTACTCGGCAACCTTCAAGCGGAAGCCCAACGTGGGTGTCGGCCACGACCTACCTAATCACCTAAGCCTCCAGTCCGGGTTTATCGCCTATTCAGGTTCCATCCGCAGGGAGTCCGGCCGAGGTTTCCCATACGGCCCCGAACGATGTGAACAGGGTTCCCGAGATACCTAACGGGTATTCGGTACACCGTGCCACGTACCTACCGCATCACAGCCCACCCCTATGGTCAGCGCTGTCCACGGCCTCCAGTAGGCTACAAACACCAGAAACTACTTGCAACTCCTGGACGAAGAACTAGGGTGAATAAGAAGCCGAGAGGGTCCATTGGTTTCGGGCCCAATGCATGGTAGTAGCTGATTCTTAAATCACACATACAGATCTCAGTGCTTAAGGTCGGCTTCAATGAAACAACCCACCATGTACTCCTACATGGCCTCTCATCGATACCTTTACCAAATCGTGTTCACCACACCACTCTCATTACCGACATAATCATTTCACTCTAGCCCATCACCCAGATGAACCAGACCTGACACGACTCTAAGCATAGCAGGCATAGCAAGGTAGGAACAACACATACATAGGGCTCAATCAACTCCTACACATGCTAGTGGGTTTCATCTAGTTACTGTGGCAATGACAGGTCATGCAGAGGAAATGGGTTCAACTACCGTAGCACACAGCAGTTTGAATCGCGTTGTCTTAATGCAGTAAAAGAGAGCAGGAGCGGGAACATGGGATTGTATCAATATGATCAAATGATTGGTTGCTTGCCTGATGGTTCGATGCACTGATACGGTTCTTCGTTAGGGTAATCACGGTACTCTTCGGAGGCAGAACCTGTCGCAAAGGACACCGATACACAACCATCACCAAACAATGTGCAACAATATGATGCATGCATGAAACATAGCAATATGAGTGTGTTGGGCTAATGCAACTAAAACCAGAAGGGTTTGAACAAATTTGAATCAAGGATTCAAATTTCAAATTCAAATATGGCCTTTTAAAGTGCTTTTCATTGTTCTGCTTAAAACATCAATTTAACTTGTTTGATCATGCATGAAAATAGTACAGATGGATAGATTGGATTTTTCTGATCATTTTTCATATATAATTTGTCCAATTTGGAGTTACAGAATAAAAGTTATGAATTTTTGAAGTTTAAATAATATTCTGGAATTTCCTGATTTAAATTAAATCCAGAAA
>NC_057801.1:213600618-213683114 GCF_018294505.1 Triticum aestivum
TCTTGATGGAAAGGACGGCGTGGTCGGGGACGAGCTGCTGCGGCGGCGACGGCGAAGGGGATCTCCGGCGATGGCGGTTCGGGCGAGGTTGGTGCAGCGGCTTCGAGGCACGCGAGCGCTCGGGGCTCGGCTAGCTCGAAGGAGTAGAGGACGGCGGAGCTTCTGGACAGGGTGGCGCGGCGTGGAGACGACGGGGAGCACGGCTACGGCGGTGGTGCGGCGACGGTGGCGTCGGCCATGGCGTGGGAGCGCGAGGGAGAGGAACTGGGGGCGAATGGAGGTGTCCAGGAGGGTCGGGGCGCGACGTGGAGCTCGTCCAGGCCATCAGGGCGGCGAGAGGGGGAGGCCGGGCGGCGTGCAGCTGCGTGGCGAGCTGCGGTGCCGCCGCCGAGCACCTTGGCTGCCTGCCTGGCAAGCCAAGCAGCTCGCTGGAGCGGTGGCCGGGCTGGGCCGGCCAGGTGGGCTGGCTGGTGGGCCTGCGGTGGCGCCAGGTAAGTTTTCCCCTTTTCTTCCGTTTCTGTTTTATTTAATATATATCTGCAACTTTGTTGAATTTAATAAAATACCTAGGCAACTTCAAAAATCACCAAACTATTCCTGGCCCATAGTTGGATTATTTCCAACATGAAACATTTTAGTTTGGAGATATTTGAGCATTTAAATATTTTATATTATTTTAAATGCCCAAATTCAAATATTTATGATTTAATTCAAAAACCCTAGGATGGCCTAGGAAAATGTGCACCACTTTTGGCAGAGGTTCTGAACCAAGACAAAAATGATGGGCATTTTAGAAGGGCATTTCAGGTTCATTGAAAAATTATTTTAGTAACCCTAGTTGGTTTCAGAGGGGACTGGGGGTTCTGTCATCCCCATTTCAAGTTTCTGATGAAAGAGTAAACATGATGCAACACTCTAATGCATGACTAGCTAGGGTGTGACAGTGGGCCCCTGATGTATTTCTTCCGCTCAATAATTCTTATTAATTCCAAAAACAGGTTTCATGGAGTTTCAGGATTTTTGGAGCAGTGCAGAATAGGTTTCCAATGTTTGCTCCCTTTCCAGCCAGAATTCCAGCTGCCGGCATTCCTCCTCTTCATGGTAAACCTTGTAAAATAAGATAGAATAGCCGTAAGTATTGAGATATAATGTGTAATAACATCCCATAATGCAATAAATATTGATATAAAAGTATGATGCAAAATGGACGTATCAACTCCCCCAAGCTTAGACCTCGCTTGTCCTCAAGCGGAAGCCAATAACGAAAAATATGTCCACATGTTTAGAGATAGAGGTGTCGATAAAAATAAAATACGGACATGAGGGCATCATGACCATTCTTATAACAACAACATAAATAGATTTTATCATATGATTTCTTATGCTCAAGTAACGATCAATTCACAATGTCAAGCATGGTTCAGAAACTTCATCGGAAGCTAACAAACTATAATCTCAGTCATTGAAGCAATTGCAATTCATCATAACATCAGAAAGAGTCAAGAATAGAGCTTTTCAGCAAGTCCACACACTCAACTATCATGTAGTCTTCTACAATTGCTAACACTCACGTGGTACTTGTGGTTATAGAGTTTCAGCCGGACACTGAGAAAGACAGGGGCTTATTGTGTTGCCTCCCAACGTATTCACCTTTAGGTGGTGTCAACAATAATAGCCAATGCTAACTTACATCCAATTGGATATATATATCATGATCTTTCAAACAAGAGGAGCTTGCCAAAGGATAAAATGAAAAAGGGAAAGGTGAGGATCACCTTGACTCAAGCATAAAGTAAAAACATAAAGTAAAAGATAGGACCTTCGCAGAGGGAAGCAGAGGTTGTCATGTGCTTTTAGGGTTGGATGCACAAAATCTTAATGCAAAAGAACGTCACTTTATATTGCCCCTTGTATGTGGACCTTTATTATGCAGTCCGTCGCTTTTATTGCTTCCACAACAAGATCGTATAAAGCTTATTTTCTCTGCACTAATAAATCATACATATTTAGATAGCAATTTTTATTCCCTACAACATGAAAACTTACTTGAAGGATCTTACTCAATCCATAGGTAGGTATGGTGGACTCTCATGGCAAAACTAGGATTAAGGATAATTGGAAGCACAAGTAGTATCTCTACTTGGTGCAAGGAATTTGGCTAGCATGAGGGGGGAAAGGCAAGCTCAACATGTTTGGAAGGTCAATGACAATATACTTTAACTAAGATGTGAGAAAACATAAACCATTACGTTGTCTTCCTTGTCCAATGTCAACTCTTTTAGCATGTCATACTTAATGAGTGCTTCACAATCATAAAAGATGTCCAAGATAATATATTTGTATGTAAAACCCCTCTTTCCTTATTACTTCCTATTAATTGCAACGATGACCAAAACTACGTTCATCAACTCTCAACAACTTTTATGCCTCATACTTTCTATGTGTGAAGTCATCACTAACCATAAGATCAATATGAACTCTTTTATTCTTTCTACTTTCTCAAGATAATAGCAACATAGCAAAGCCCTTGACTCAACACTAATCTTTATTATAGATAGCTCACGGACTCAATTACATAAAGAGATCACAAAGCAAAACTCAAAACTACTTGATATCAAAACTTCAATCTACTAGATCAAGATACTACTAAAAGGATCGAACTAAATAAAATAGTAAAGATAGGAGTATGATGGTGATACAATACCGGGGCACCTCCCCCAAGCTTGGCAGTTGCCAAGGGGAGTGCCCATACCCATGTGATTATGTCTCCTTCTTCACGGTTGGTGTTATGATCTTCTTGGCGATGATGCCCCTTAGGATACGGTTCTCCTCCTCGAGCTTATTGACTTGTTGTTTGAGGTCCATAAATTCTTTATGGAGCTTGCCCGTAATGGCCAAAGCTCCCTTTACCCAAGGATGCCGCATAGCTACTGGAGAACAAGTGACGCTCTTTTTCATATTTTCATAAGAAAGAAATCTAAAGTTGGAAGGGATGACCGAATTTGGAATAGCCAAGCTAGGTAGTTCCCCCATCATGCATTCTGCTTGGAGACGAGAGGTAACTTCTTGATCTTCCTCCATGGCATCTATCCTTTTCAAGTCAGCCTCCATCTCATCCTCCGTTGACGGTCCAAAGTGATAACATCGCTATTTGCTCCTGCACCTGGTGTTGGGTGAGACACCCGACTCTCCCCGACTGACTCTTGAGAAGACATCTTGCTCTTAATATGCAACAGGAATAGCTCAAAACAAAAACAGAGGATATTTGCGTGATACAGTGGTCAAAACCTTCGAGAGTATATATAATGAATTTTTACCGACGAAAATACGTAACGTGCAAGAAAACGGAGTCCGGGAGGCACACGAGGTGTCCACGAGATAGGGGGGCGCGCCTAGTAAGGGTGGGCGCGCCCTCTACCCTCGTGGAGGCCTCGTGTCCCTTTCGGACTACTTCTTTCTTCCTAAAATTCTTAAATATTCCAAAACTGATAGAAATTGCCATTGGAGTTGTTTTGGAGTCGGTTTACTTACCGTACCATATACCTATTCCTTTTCGAAGTCTGGAGCGTTCTGGAAAATGTCCCTTATGTTTTCCTCCGGGGTTACGGTTTCAATAATATTAGTTTCAGCATTGCTAGGATTACCTGAGATATAATGTTTAATTCTTTGACCGTTCACCACCCTCGGACTTGTGCCTTCGAATTTGTGTATTTTTATGGCACCAGAACGATAGACCTCCTCGATAACGTAAGGACCTTCCCATTTAGAGAGAAGTTTTCCTGCAAAAAATCTTAAGTGAGAGTTGAATAATAACACATAATCACCTACGTTAAACTCACGCTTTTGTATCCTTTTATCATGCCAACGTTTGAATTTTTCTTTGAATAGCTTGGCATTCTCATAGGCTTGGGTTCTCCATTCATCAAGTGAGCTAATATCAAACAAACTCTTCTCACCGGCAAGTTTGAAGTCATAGTTGAGCTCTTTAATAGCCCAATATGCTTTATGTTCAAGTTCAAGAGGTAAATGACACGCTTTTCCATAAACCATCTTATATGGAGACATACCCATAGGATTTTTATAAGCAGTTCTATAGGCCCATAATGCATCATCAAGTTTTTTGGACCAATTCTTTCTAGATCTATTGACAGTCTTTTGCAAAATTAATTTGAGCTCTCTATTTCTCAACTCTACTTGACCACTAGACTGCGGATGATAAGGAGATGCGATTCTATGATTAACATCATACTTAGCAAGCATCTTACGGAAAGCACCATGAATAAAATGTGAACCACCATCAGTCATAAGATATCTAGGGACTCCAAACCTCGGAAAAATAACTTCTTTAAGCATTTTAATAGAAGTGTTATGATCAGCACTACTAGTTGGAATAGCTTCTACCCACTTAGTAACGTAATCAACAGCAACTAAAATATGTGTATAACCATTAGAGGCAGGAAAGGGTCCCATATAATCAAAGCCCCAAACATCAAACGGTTCAATAACAAGAGAATAATTCATAGGCATTTCTTGACGTCTACTAATATTACAAATTCTTTGACATTCATCACAAGATAAGACAAACTTACGAGCATCTTTGAAGAGAGTAGGCCAATAAAAACCGGATTGCAATACCTTGTGTGCAGTTCTATCTCCAGCGTGGTGTCCTCCATATGATTCAGAGTGACACTTGCGTAGGATCTATCCCTGTTCATGCTCAGGTACACAACATCTAATAACACCATCTACTCCTTCTTTATAAAGGTGTGGGTCATCCTAGAAGTAATGTCTTAAATCATAAAAGAACCTTTTCTTTTGCTGGTATGTGAAACTAGGAGGTATAAATTTAGCAACAATGTAATTAGCATAATCAACATACCAAGGAGCAGTATGAGAAGCATTAACGACCGCTAATTGTTCATCAGGAAAGCTATCATCAATAGGCATTGGGTCATCAAGAACATTCTCTAACCTAGACAAGTTGTCTACAATGGGGTTCTCAGCTCCCTTTCTATCAATAATATGCAAATCAAATTCTTGGAGCAAGAGAACCCATCAATGAGTCTAGGCTTAGCATCTTTCTTTTCCATAAGATATTTAATAGCAGCATGATCAGTGTGAATAGTAACTTTGGAATCAATAATATAAGGTCTAAACTTATCACATGCAAACACAACTGCTAGGAACTCTTTTTCAGTAGTAGCATAATTTCTCTGGGCAGTATCAAGAGTCTTACTAGCATACTGGATAACATTCAATTTCTTATCGACTCTTTGCCCTAGAACAACACCTACAACATAATCACTAGCATCACACATAATTTCAAAAGGTAAATTCCAATCAGGTGGCTGAACAATAGGTGCAGTGATCAAAGCTTTCTTAAGTATTTCAAATGCTTATACACAGTCATCATCAAAGACAAAAGGAATATCTTTTTGCAATAAATTAGTCAGCGGCCTAGAGATTTTAGAAAAGTCCTTAATGAACCTCCTATAAAAACCGGCATGACCAAGGAAACTTCTTATACCTTTTATGTCCTTGGGGCATGTCATCTTTTCAATAGCATCAACTTTGGCTTTATCAACTTCAATACCTCTCTCGGAGATCTTATGCCCCAAGACAATGCCTTCATTAACCATAAAGTGACACTTTTCCCAATTCAAGACAAGACTAGTGTCTTCGCATCTCTGCAAAACTCGATCAAGGTTGCTTAAGCAATCATCAAAAGAGGATCCATAAACGGAGAAATCATCCATGAATACCTCACAAATCTTTTCACAAAAGTTAGAGAATGTAGCCATCATGCATCTTTGAAAGGTAGCAGGTGCATTACATAAACCAAAAGGTATACGTCTATAAGCAAAAGTACGAAAAGGGCAAGTAAAGGTAGTTTTTGATTGATCCCCAGCTAACACAGGTATTTGAGAGAAACCAGAATATCCATCTAGAAAGCAGAAATGTGTGTGTTTGGATAGCCTTTCTAGCATTTGATCAATAAAAGGTAAAGGGTAATGATCTTTCTTAGTAGCTTTATTTAATTTATGTAAATCAATTACCATCCTATAACCTATAATAATTCTTTGCAGGATCAATTCATCTTTATCATTAGGAATGACAGTAATACCTCCCTTTTTAGGACCACAATGGACAGGGCTTACCCAATCACTATCAGCAACGGGATAAATTATACCTGCCTCAAGGAGCTTTAGTATCTCCTTTCTTACCACTTCTTTCATCTTGGGATTCAGTCGTCGTTGAGGATCTCTAACTGGTTTGGCATCTTTCTCCACTGTAATTTTGTGTTGGCATAACGTGGGACTAATGCCCTTAAGATCATCCAGAGTATATCCAATGGCAGCACGGCGCTTGTTCAGAGTTTTCAATAATCTTTCTTCTTCTTGCTCTGAAAGGTTAGCACTAATAATAACAGGATATATTTTCTTTTCATCAAGATAAGCATACTTAAGATTATCAGGTAGTGGTTTGAGTTCAAACACGGGATCACCCTTGGGTGGAGGGGGATCCCCAAGAATTTCAACGAGAAGGTTGTGTTTTAGCATAGGTTCCTGTTTAAGGAACACTTCATCTATTTCCCTTCTTTCCTTTATAAACATATCGTTTTCATGGTCGAGCAAATATTGTTCTAACGGATCAGTAGGAGGTACGGCAATGGAAGCAAGACCAATAATCTCATCCTTACTAGGTGATTCTCTATCACGAGGTTGTCTACGAAACTTAGCAAAATTAAACTCATGAGACATACCCTATAAGCCAATTGTAATAATATCCTTTTCACAATCAATCCTAGCATTAACTGTATTCAAGAAGGGTCTACCGAAAATAATGGGACAAAAGTCATCTTGTGGAGAACCAAGAACAAGAAAATCAGCAGGATATTTAACCTTCCCACACAAGACTTCAACATCTCTAACAATCCCAACTGGTTTAATGGTATCCCTATTAGCAAGCTTAATAGTAACATCAATGTCTTCCAATTCAACAGGTGCAATGTCGTGCATAATTTCTTTATATAAGTCATAGGGTATTGCACTAGCACTAGCACCCATATCACATAAACCATGATAACAATGATCTCCTATTTTAACGGAAATAACAGGCGTGCCTACCACAGGTCTATGTATCTTAGTATCTGGTCTAGCAATATTAGCAGTCTCACCACAAAAATAAATAACATGCCCATCTAAATCGTCATCCAAGAGATCTTTAACCATAGCAATACTAGGTTCAACTTTGATTTGCTCAGGAGGTGTATAAGTCCTAGTATTACTCTTACGAACAGCAGTCGAAGTGTTAGCATGATCCTTTATCCTAACAGGAAAAGGAGGTTTCTCAACATAAGTAGTAGGAACAATAGGATCACTATAGGTGACAGTCTTTTCTTAAATTGTAATAGGTGCAACTACTTTTACTTAAATGGGAGGATTATATTTAAACCACTTCTCCTTAGGGAGATCAATGTGAGTAGCAAAAGATTCACAGAAAGAAGCTACTATCTCAGAGTCAAGTCCATATTTAGCGCTAAATCCGCGAAAAGCATCAATATCCATAAAAGATTTAACACAATCAAACTTAGGTGTCATACCTGACTCCTTACCATCATCGGTACCCCAATCTTCAGAGTTGCGTTTAATTCTTTCCAATAAGTCCCATTTGAAATCAATAGTCTTCAGCATATAAGAACCAGCACAGGAAGTATCGAGCAGGTTGTGATCATTAAGAGAAAGTCGAGCATAAAAATTTTGAATAATCATTTCTCTGGAGAGCTCATGATTGGGGCATGAATATAACATTGACTTAAGCCTCCCCCAATCTTGAGCGATGCTTTCTCCTTCACGAGGCCAGAAATTATATATGTAATTACGATCACGATGAACAAGATGCATAGGGTAGAACTTCTGGTGAAATTCCAACTTCAATCGTTTATAATTCCAAGATCTCGTATCATCACATAGCCTATACCATGTCAATGCATCTCCCTTCAAAGATAAAGGGAAGACCTTCCTTTTGACAACATCATCGGGAATACCTGCAAGCTTAAATAATCCACAAACTTCATCCACAAAGATAAGGTGTAAATCGGGATGCAATGTTCCATCTCCTACAAATGGATTAGCTAGCAGTTTCTCTATCATACCCGAAGGAATCTCAAAGTAAATATTTTCAAAAAGTTCAGTAGGTTGAGGAGCAACTCTTTGCTCTTCTGGTCGGGGTGAAGATACCCCGAACAAGCCCCTCAAAAGATTAGTTTCCATAGTGACAAGTAACAAAAAATTTCAGCACACTATATAAATGTTTCCTTAGCAAGTTCCACTCACCAAAAGCGCTACACTCCCCGGCAACGGTGCTAGAAAAGAGTCTTGATGACCCACAAGTGTAGGGGATCTATCGTAGTCCTTTCGGTAAGTAAGAGTGTCAAACCCAACGAGGAGCAGAAGGAAATGATAAGCGGTTTTCAGTAAGGTTTTCTCTGCAAGCACTGAAATTGTAGGTAACAGATAGTTTTGTGATAAGATAAATTATAACAAGTAATAAGCAATGAAAGTAAATAAAGTGAAGCAAGGTGGCCCAATCCTTTTTGTAGCAAAGGATAAGCCTGGACAATTTCTTATAATGAGAAAAGAGCTCCCGAGGACACATGGGAATTATTGTCAAGCTAGTTTTCATCACGTTCATATGATTCGCGTTCGGTACTTTGATAATTTGATATGTGGGTGGACCAGTGCTTGGGTACTGCCCTTACTTGGACAAGCATCTCACTTATGATTAACCCCTATTGCAAGCATCCGCAACTACAAAAGAGTATTAAGGTAAACCTAACCACATCATTAAACATATGGATCCAAATCAGCCCCTAACGAAGCAACACATAAACTAGGGCTTAAGCTTCTGTCACTCTAGCAACCCATCATCTACTTATTACTTCCCTATGCCTTCTTCTAGGCCCAAATAATGGTGAAGTGTCATGTAGTCGACGTTCACATAACACCACTAGAGGAAAGACAACATACATCTCATCAAAATATCGAACGAATACCAAAGTCACATGACTACTAATAGCAAGACTTCACCCATGTCCTCAGGAACAAACATAACTACTCACAAAGCATATTCATATTCATAATTAGAGGAGTAATAATATGCATTAAGGATATGAACATATGATCTTCCACCAAGTAAACCAATTAGCATCAACTACAAGGAGTAATCAACACTACTAGCAACCCACAGGTACCAATTTGTGGTTTTGATACAAGATTGGATACAAGAGATGAACTAGGATTTTGAGAGGAGATGGTGCTGGTGAAGATGTTGATGGAGATTGACTCCCTCCTGATGAGAGGATCATTGGTGATGACGATGGTGATGATTCCCCCCCCCGGAGGGAAGTGTCCCCGGCAGAACAGCTCTGTCGGAGCTCTAGATTGGTTCCGCCAAGGTTCCGCCTCGCGGCGGCAGAGTTTCGTCCCATAAGCTTGCCCACGATTTTTTCTAGGGTAAAAGCCTTCATATAGAAGAAGATGGACACCAGGGGGGGGGGGGCACCGGGGGGCCCAGGAGACAGGGGGCGTGCCTAGTAGGGGTGGGCGCGCCCCCACCCTCCTGGCTAGGGTGTGCGCCCCCCTGATGTATTTCTTCCGCTCAATAATTCTTATTAATTCCAAAAACAGGTTTCGTGGAGTTTCAGGATTTTTGGAGTAGTGCAGAATAGGTTTACAACGTTTGCTCCTTTTCCAGCCAGAATTCCAGCTGTCGGCATTCCCCCTCTTCATGGTAAACCTTGTAAAATAAGAGATAATAGCCATAAGTATTGAGATATAATGTGTAATAACAGCCCATAATGCAATAAATATTGATATAAAAGCATGCTGCTAAATGGACGAATCAGTATGCCTTGTCCCTTTCCTGCTGAGGGGCCTCGGATTTCCAATTCATCCGTTCCTCCGCGGGCTCCTGGAGTACTACGGCCTCCAGCTGCATAACTTCACTCCTGCTTCCATACTGCACATCGCAGGTTATATCGCCCTTTGCGAGCTATTTCTGGCCTGCGAAGCTCATTTCGAGCTATGGAAGAGGCTATTCTGCTTCGTCCCTCGCAATCAGGAGGGATCAATATACCAAGTTGGCGGAGCCGAAGTATGGAGCATCGCCGGAACCGGATACCTATCCGGCACTCCGAAGAAGACATCCAAAGACTGGCCTTCGTAGTGGTTTTATATAGAGGGCGTCCCCCTTCCGGACCCTATCCGGGTAGGCCTTCTTGAGTTTGCCAATGCCCCACTGAAGAAACGCCACAACTGGCATCCCTGGAGCCCCCAGGAGGAAGATAACAAAGAGGTCCTTTATCTGATGGGCAGGATAAAAGCGCTGGCCAAATCAGGATTGACAATAATCGAGGTTATGTCAATATGCATAATGCGGGGGGTGCAGCCACTTCAGTATCGGGGGAAACCCATGTGGTACTTGAATGGAGAAGACGATGCCACCCGCTGCGGTCGTAAAGGTCCGGACTCCGCCACCGCTCTGGCAAAAATACTGTCCAATTTGTATAAAGGAGAGGAAGAGGAGTTCGCCCGTATTAAGCCACGGGATGGATTTTCCATGTACAACCCCCCAAGCTGGGTGAGCCGCTACCTTTTACTCGACTCCATTTATTCCTGCATTCTTCATCGCAAATATTTACCTTGCTAATTCATAGCAGGAACTGCGAAAAGCTGTGTGGGAGGTCCACAACCTGTCTCCACAGCTAGAGGACCCTGACCGGGCCCTCGACCCCATACTAGAAGAAGATCCGGACATATTTGTGGAGCTCGTCGACAGGATGTTTTACCAGTTAAGCTGTGACGGTGCCTTAGTGGCCATCATAGCTGATTATCCCGGCCTACTCCCTCCATCACATGTAAGTAAAACCAGAGTCCTAACTTCCGAGAAGGATCCCTTCTTTGCGCCTTACCCACTGCACATGTATTACATTTTACAGGGAAGGCCATCAGGGCGTCGTGCCGAACCCGCAGTGACTCGTCAACAAGGGGCACCGAAGTCGGGTAGGCTTAAAAGGAAGGTGGTTAGGACCGAGACGCTGTCGCAGAGGTATGATTAAAAAACCTGCTACGTGATTATCGTCTTTTGAAATATAACAATGTCCATGGTTCCCTGGCAGAAAAAATGCTTGCCGGACTGTGTCTGGAGAGCCTGCCAGCCACGCCTTCACAAGCCGGACTCCGGAGCCGAACTCAGGGGCGGAGGCTAATGCGGGGACAACGTTGGATGGTCCTCCTACAGAGGCCCGGGGCCTTCACCTATAAATAGGATTAGCCACCCACAAGAGAGGAGATCTGGAGATCAACTAGGGAGGAGGAGATCTGGAGATCAACCGAGGAGGAGGAGATCTGGAGATCAACCAGGGAGGAGGAGATCTGGAGATCAACCAGGGAGGAGGAGATCTGGAGATCAACCAGAGAGAGAGAGAGAGAGAGGTGACTGAACTCCCCTAGCAGTTCATTGTCCCAACCAAGAACAGACCCTCACGAGGCTGTTCTTCCCTTGTACTGTTCCTCATCAGCCCCAGAGGCAATCCACACACCACAAACTGGAGTAGGGTATTACACCACAATGGTGGCCTGAACCAGTATAAATCTTGTGTCCCTTGTGTTGTTCTTCGAGTAGTTTAGATCCTTGCGAGGCGGTGAAACACGGGTAGGCTGAGGGTGTGATTTCTGCGTGCACCCCAGTGTTCGAACCTCAAGGGTCTGCTGGAACCCAAAATCCGACATTTGGCGCACCAGGTAGGGGTGTGCCAGAATCTGCCTTCCGTCACCTTGTGTTTTCGCCGCCCGTCCCATCCATGTCAGACGCACGTCGCGCCCTCGCCGAGCGCCAGGCCGCTCTCGCCGCTCGCGGGGCCCAGACGGCCCTCGTCGGCGGGCGTCCCCGTCGTTCCCCGTCACCTGCCGTCAACACCGCCACCGGACCAGCGGGGAACGAACAACAGGTGTCGTCCCTGCACCCATCGGTGCGGCGAGAAGGCCGCACCGCCACTCCGTCGCTGACTCCGGCCGGCTCCTCGTCCCACGCCCGTCGCGCCCCTGCGGACGCGCTCATCGTGCTGCTCCTGGCGCGGGAGCTCCTGCACTACCGTCCCATCGACGACCTCTACGACGAGTGGCTCGCCCGCATCACCGAGCTCGTCAGTGCTGCTGGGGGCTCCCCTGCATCGTCCCTCTCGTTGCACCGCGCACTGCCCTATGCGGGTGACGGAGCTCAGGGGGCGTCTCAGCTGCCTCCACCTCAAGAAGGCGCCTTGGCTCCAAGGCGCATGGCCCCTGGGCGGAACCCACTCCGTCCGGCGCCAGCGCAACAAGAGAAGAGCTGCCAAGAGATCCCTCGTCCTCAGGAAGCCGCCCGTGTGCTCCCCGCACCGGCTCGGCATGAGCACGCACCTGCTCCGGTGCGTCAAGACCCCACGCTGCACCTCGCCGCAGCGCACAGAGACCTGCAAGATCAAGCTCTCCATCACCAAAGGGCCCCCATGGCCACTGTAGGCTGCCGTGCCTTCTCCGCCGGGCTACACAGCGTGGCCTGGCCGGGCAAGTTCAAGCCAGACCTGGCCCCGCGCTACGACGGCACGGCTGACCCTGCTGAGTTCCTCCAGCTCTACGAGCTGGGCATCGAAGCCGCCAACGGAGACGAGAAGGTCATGGCGAACTGGTTCCCCATGGCGCTCAAGGATGGTGCCCGTGCCTGGTTCCTGAACCTGGCTCCAGGCACGATATCTTCCTGGGACGAGATGCGCACCCGATTCATCGCCAACTTCCAAGGCACCCGCGACCGGCCCCCGGCCATGAGCGACTTGCGCCGCATCAAGCAGCAGCCGGGGGAGACCCTGCAGAAGTTCATTCAGCGCTTCAACAGCGCTCGCCTTAAGATCCCCAAGGTATCTGAGGAGGCCATCATCTCAGCCTTCTCCGATGGCGTGCGTGACGTCAAGATGAAGGAGGAGCTCGCGATCATGAAGACTTGTGCACCTCCCTGGAGCTGTTCAATCTGGTGACCAAGTGCGCAAGGGCTGAGGAAGGGTGCCTGTCCCTCCTCGAACTGCCAGCCGCTGAACCAGAAGAGAAGAAGCCCAAGACCAAGGACGTGAAGCGCAAGGGGGCTGCCATGCTTGCAGCGGAGCCAGACACCAAGCGAGGCAAGGATCATCCTGAGTCATCCAAGGGCAGCCGGTACTACGTGTACCACGACCTCCACACCCACAACACCAATGAATGCCAAGAGCTCAGAGCCGTGCGAGATGTGCGTGCCGGCCGACGCCCCGAGCGCAGCGACAGGGGCTGTGGCCGAGGAGGAGGAAGAGGTGGAGGATGATGGGAAGACTGTGGCCCTCGCAAAGGGTCGCGTGACCGACCTCGCGAGGACCGCTGGCAGGACCAGCCTCGGGAGGGAGGTTGGAGGGACCCACCTTGCAAGGGATGTTGGAGAGATCAGCCTCGCGAGGATCGCCCATAGGGCAATGCGGGCCTCCCCCCTCTGCCGCCGCAGCCAAGGAGGAATGAAGACCATCACCAGGACGAAGGGGCTGGAGGCTTCCAGGAGCCGCGCGCAATCGCTTGCATCTTGGGCGGCGCACAAGCCCCGGCCTCTCAGCGCATCTTCAAGCAGTTTGCCCGCAAAGTGAATGTAGTCCTCCCCAAGCTTGTGGCCACACGCCCTCTCAGGTGGTCATCGTGCACTATCACGTTCAGCTCAGCGGATCAGCTCAAGTGCGCGGCCACAGCTGGAGTCCTCCCGATGCTTTGTTCCCCAATCATCAGCAACGTGCAAGTCACCAGGACCCTCATTGATGGCGGAGCCGGGCTCAATGTCCTGTCCGTCAAGACGTTCAACAATCTCCAAGTGCCATACAATCAGCTGCAGCCAACCAAGCCCTTCTCAGGAGTCACTGATGGTTCCACGGTTCCGATAGGGCAGGTCCGCCTTCCTGTTACCTTCGGGAACCGCAACAACTACCGCACCGAGCTCATTGACTTCGACGTCGCTCACATCCGCCTGCCATACAACGCCATCCTCGGGTACCCAGCCCTGGCCAAGTTCATGGCCGTGACCCATCACAGCTACAATGTCCTCAAGATGCCAGGAAGTGGCGGAGTCATCAGTGTGCCCTGTGAAGAGAGAGACGCTATGTGTTCCCTGGAACGTGCCTTTCAAGCCACGTCAATTGAAGACCCAGATCGCAGGAACAGAGGCCTCCCGAGGCTTCTCCTAAGAAGAAGAAGACATCGCCTGGCCCGACCCCTCGGGAGGCTGGCCCCTCAGGGTCAGCGCCCGTTCAGGGAGGACCTCCATCTGTCGCATAGGGAGGCACGTCCGGCGCCCTCCTCGAGCAAGGCTCGGGGGCTCTCTCCTGGAGGGCCATCGACTTTGCTAAGATTACGAGGGAGGCGCTCGGGCACCACTTGGAGGCGTGCTTCAACGCACGTTTCCCTCAGGAGGAAGCAAGGCAAGGAGGACCAAACCCTCAGGAATTCATCAGCGAGATCATTCAAGAGTTGCAGGAGTCAAGAGTCATGAGTGGCAGCCGCCGCTTGCCTGCCGTAGCTCCCCATCCAGGCGAGGATGGTGGGCTGCGCGTCTGCATCGACATACCAGGACTCAACCGAGCCGCCTCTCAGGAGCGCCTCTGGCCCTCACGCGTGGGGCGCTGCGAAGGCCCACCTCACAGCTATGTTCGCATGCCTCACGGCCCGCCGAACGTGGCTGCGGTGCATCGACGCCTCATGAGGAGCATCTTGGAGGCTCAGGCGGCCAGGCATTCCGCAGTCCTGACGGAGATGGAGATGGTTCGCGAGGAGCCACCAGCGCCTCCGGAGCCTCTCGAGGCCCCTGGGCCTGGGGGCTCGTGAAGATCGTCTCCCGCAGCGCACGCCATCCGCTACTTCAGCATCCCCCCATCTTCAGCATCATCAGGTGACATCCTTAGAGTTTCATTTTCAACTAGGAGCGCCCCCCAGGGCTGCATCAGTCCCAGGCCGCGTGGTCCGTCCCTGCGGCATGTATCCCCTTTAGTTCATGTTTTCAGCTTACTTTATCAGGGGCGCCCCTCGGGCTGCATTATCCCCAAGCCACTCGGGCCAGACCCGGTGGCATGTATCCCTCTCGCATTTATTCAGGTCGTGCTTTTGACCCGTTGTGATTGTTGTTTGGTGCTTGGCACCCTTCTGTCTTCATGTCGGCTGCTTGCACATTAAAGGGGGGGTACCTGAGCATCGCAACTCGTGGGCTCTTACCGGCTCTCCAGCCCTCAACCTCTGGCCTTGTCCACGGCATCGCGACCTGGCATACCAGCGACGGCTGAGCCCCGCTCGAGGGCCGGGACCCGAGGACGTAGAGCACCGGCATCTAACCAAATCTGCAGGGACACATCACAAGTAAAGGCCCAGAGCCAGGCGCAACCCGCCTTGAGGTAGGGCCCCGTGAGTCCCGCGCTGGCTCACGGGTGCCCAGATACACCCCGCCAGGCCCTACCGTGCCAGCCACATGTCAGGGCAGGGCTGTATACGCCCCAGGTGCTCCTCCCGGAGGGGGCAGAGCCCCCTCCCACGCACCAGTGGAAGCACCATGATCCGCGCTGGCTGACGACACTGCCGAGGAGCGGCTATGCCCGTACACATACAGAAGCACTATGCTCTGCGCTGGTGATAAACAACTGAGGGTGGCCCCCGGCTGCATCAACCTCAAGGAGCCCAGAGCTCAGTGTCCGGCCTCATCATAACGCCTCCCCTCAGGAGTGCCGCGCGAGGGGGCTGGGCACGGGGGCTGCGCTCGGGTCACGCCCAGACGCACGCCACCCAGCGAGGCCCCTCGGGCCTGGTTCGTCGCACGCCTCTCCCCGAGTGGAGCCAAGGTACGAAGGCCATTTGAACGTCAAGGGGGACTCTGAGCATCGTGACTCAGGAGCCTAACTGGTCACGTAGCCCCTTACCCCTTAGTTCCGAAAGGCTAACGGCGGTTGAGGTATGCGCGGGGCCGGGCTCTGCCGACGTAGAACGGTAATCTCACACATACATTTCACCTTCCTACTTGTTGTTCGTGCGTCAAGGGGGACTCCTGAGCATCGCGACTCAGGAGCCTAACTTGTCACGTAGCCCCTCACTCCTTGGTCCCGTCCTGGTTCCTGGTCGGGGCTAACGGCGGCTGAGGTATGCGCAGGGCTGGGCTCTACCGACGTAGAACACAAGCAAGTAGGAAGGAAAAGCGCAAATCTCAAGAAATTCAAAAGCAAATATTACAGCCCATAGAGTACTTTGGCAACACCAAACACAAGTTTAAACGCCTGCACGAGGCAGAATGCATGTTGCAGGGATTAAAAGCAGGACGAGAGCCGCGAAGGGATCACTTTTTGGCGGCGCCATCGCTGGTGACGGAGCTGCGCTGGGCAACTTCGCCTCGTTGAGCCTCAAGACCGGCATCGCCTCGCTTCGGCCTGGTGCTGAAGGCCCGGAACTTCGCCAGCAAAGCCTCCGCGCGACCCTTCACGGCCTCAGTAGCGACAGCGGCAAGCTCGCCGCTCACGGGCTCCAGCAGGCTGTCGAGGTCAACGCTGGGGTCACGGAGGTAGACGTGGGTGAAGACGCGCGTTAGCGCCGCAGAAGAAGGGGCGCGCGCCTTAGCCTCAGCCGTGGGGCCAAGGCCGAGGGTGACATCTTCGAGGGCACGGACCAGGAAGGGAAGCAGCTTCGCGGGGCCCTCCTCGGCGCCGGCCAGCGGGCTTTCTAGGCCGCTGTCATAGAGCGTCTTCCGGAGAGTGCGAGCCTTCACCTCCATCTTCGCGAAGGCCACGCGGTCCTCGGCCAGGACCCGCGCCTTGCCGTCCAGCTCGATCTCCTTCGCCCCCAACGCCTACTCCAGCACATCCAGGCGGCCTTGGCGCTCGCCCAGCTCGACTTTTGGTCCTTGGCGGCGGCCTCATGAGACTTCAGGTCTTCCTCCTTCTCCTGGCGGACACGGGCCTCCTTGACAAGCCGGTAGCGCAGGCCTTGCAGCTCGCTCTCCAGCACCTTGCAGCAGCCCTGGACATCCGCAACCTCACCCAAGGCGGCGTCGCGAGCGGCCTTCGCCTCGAGGACGACCTGCTTCTCCTCGTCGCAGGCTGTCACGGCCTGGTCCAGCGCCGCTCGGACTGAAGCATCGGAGCGGACCCAGCCAGAAACCAACTCCAGGCGCCCGGCCACCAAGCGAGGGTCGGCGCCCAGAAGATCTTTCCGCAGCCGGTCCAGCTCAGCAGCGGCACGATCCAGAACAGTAGGAGGAGCCGGAGAGATAGCGGTTGGCGGAGTAGGAGACGAAGACGGCAACGTGAACACGGCACCAAAGGCCAGGACCTTCTGTGCCCCGACGACTGCGGCAGTGGCGTCAGGCACGGATGCCTCAGGAGTCGCTTGGGCCATGGGGGCTGAGCTCGCTCCGGCTAGCCCCGCCAGGCCTCGCGAGGATGACCGGGCAGGAGAGGCCTGTGCCTTGTCGTCCCTTTCTCCCGTGAATGGGGGAGCCGCCTCAAACGAAGCCTCAGGAGCCCCCTTCAGCTTCTTTGCCGCTGGCACCAGCCTAGCCAAGGAATATGGACGTCAAGCCCCAACAACCAAGCAGGAAGCAAAACGAGAATCGAGCACTTACTCGTCATCGCTCGCAGGCTCAAGCAACCTCCGGCCGAACTTGAAGCCCGAAAGCAGGACGCTGCGGTCCACTTCAAGAGGGTCGGGAGCAGGAGGCGCGTCAGCAGATCGCCTCGGAGCCGGAGCAGACCCGCGGGGAACCGGCCCTGTCCTGTCCTTCTTCGGGATCAGGGGCGAGCTCTCGCCGCCCCGCTCGTCGCCATCCTCGTCATCATCCGGCATGAGGCGGAGGGTGCGAGACCTACCTCGAGGAAGGGGCATTCTCGACTCCCCGTCGGCCGCCTCCGAATCAAGCTCCTCGTCCTCCTCATCATCTTCTTCCTCCTCTCCGCTGGAGTCGCTGGAGGACACATTCACCGTCGCCAGGGCCGCCAGGGCCTCAGGAACCTCCGCGGGCGCAGGTTCCGCCCTCGTTGAAAGCAGACATGGAGTTCACCACCTGCTCCCAGTCATCCTGAAGGAACAAGGGCATGTGAGCATTCTCCAACCTCACCACATGGCCGTGGGTTCCGGCCATAGGTCCGTGTCTATCTTCTCCAGCACTGGCCTCGCCCGGGGATCGATGAGCTCCACACGGGACCAATCGTCAGCGGACTTGGGCTGCCCCGTGGGAAGAATCAGCCGGACGTGGGTGCGTCCGGCATCCACCATGACCCACTTGCTCCTGAAGTCCTCAATTCTCTTCCCGGGCTTCGAGATGGCACTAGAGCTGCCGTGCGCGATAAAGCTCGCGCACGCGGTGATGGAGCCGCGGGAGACCCGGAGGTAGAAGTAATGGCGCAGCAACGCCACCGAAGGCCTCACCCCAACATGAGCCTCGCAGTGGTAGGCGAAAATCGCCAGGAGAAGAACAGAGTTGGGATGGAGGTGCAGGGCTTGCAGATTGTAATGGTTAAGAACGGAAAGGAAGAACTCAGAGAAAGGGGGCACCAGACCGGTGGCGATGGCGCTCACGAAGAGCGGGTAGAAGGTGCTTCCTCTGCCCTCAGGAAGGGCGGTGCCGGCCTTGACCAGGGCCGCCCCGTCGTGGCCTTGCGTCGCCATCATCTGGCGCATCCGAGCAAGACTCTTCTCTGACACATTTGGAGGATCCAAGGCGGGCGAGTACCATGCTCCAGCTGGGGTCTGGCGAGGCGCCATGCCTTGCTAGGATGCAGAGTTGGAGTGGAATTGGAGATTTCGGAAGCAAGAAGGGCAGGAGCAAGAAAGGAGATCTGGGCGGTGAAGGAGAAGGCAAAGAAGGTAAGCCTGGACAGGTACCGCTCCCTTATCAGCTTGTGCAGTTGCCGAGGCGTCATGGGAGAGCCAGGACGCCCACGTCCAATCAACCGCCACGCGGCGCCCAAGGCCACAGGCTATTGGGGCCCGCGGCACTTCGCACTTGCCTCTTCGCGTCTCTGCTAAGCCAAGTCCAAGCGCGCCTTGGGCCCGGGGGCTACTGTCGGTGTTCTAGGAACGGGGGTACCCAGACTTGCCTGCCTGCGGCCTGGGGCGTGGCTCAAGGAATGTCCCAGTATGGCCCATCTTCATCAACACATGCTCAAGACCCTCGCGAGGGGCCAAGCCTCGCGGGGCGGACGACAGGAGGCTTCCTCAGGCACGACCTCGTCAGGCTGGCTCACGAGGAGGCGGAGAGATCAAGGCGGGGTACCTCACGAGGTGCCCATGACGCAAGCCATGACGACCAGGGCGCAGGCGGGCGCCAGGCAGGCGCCGGCCTGCGCAGAGTCCTTGTTTCCCCTTTGGTGCAAAGGGGGCAAGCGCAGGCAAGGGTATCAAGCAAAGGCAACCATTTTGGTGCAACAAGACCAAGACCAGCAGGACGGCAGAGCGGAGGTCATCGTGGAGCCCAAGCAAGCATCATCGTCAGGGTCTTTTGGCAGGTGAGGACCAACTTTAGTCAGGATAAGTGTACTAGATGTTCCCCTTCAAATTGGCCAATTGTTGGCGCCCTTCCCGCTCAATATTTGGGAAGAGGCCTAGGGCCTTCACCTATAAATAGGATTAGCCACCCACAAGAGAGGAGATCTGGAGATCAACCAGGGAGGAGGAGATCTGGAGATCAACCGGGGAGGAGGAGATCTGGAGATCAACCAGGGAGGAGAAGATCTGGAGATCAACCAGGGAGGAGGAGATCTGGAGATCAACCAGAGAGAGAGAGAGAGAGGTGACTGAACTCCCCTAGCAGTTCATCGTCCCAACCAAGAACAGACCCTCGCGAGGCTGTTCTTCCCTTGTACTATTCCTCATCAGCCCCAGAGGCAATCCACACACCACAAACTGGAGTAGGGTATTACACCATAATGGTGGCCTGAACCAGTATAAATCTTGTGTCCCTTGTGTTGTTCTTCGAGTAGTTTAGATCCTTGCGAGGCGGTGAAACACGGGTAGGCTGAGGGTGTGATTTCCGCACACACCCCAGTGTTCGAACCTCAAGGGTCTGCCGGAACCCGATATCCGACAGTTCGGGCCCAGCTTGCTGACTTCGTGAAGGAGAATAAGAGGCTTCGACGCGGCATTTTTAGTAAGTGCTCGAACGAACCTTTATACAGTTCGGCGAAGAAACGGGCTAGCGGAGTTATGTCTGTAGGTATGCTGACAGGTCGTCTCGAAGAGGAGATGCCCGGATCCGTAGGCGATCTTCTGCAAGAGCTCTCACAACTGCACGAACAAGTTCGATAGGTGATGCAGGGTATTGCCCAGGCCTTGTGGCCATCCGCCTCCCTGCCGGGAGGCGTGGGGTTGCTTGTAGAGATGCTCAAGGGAGCGCGGCGGCGCTTCCGATTATGGAAGATATCGTCCTGCCGACAAGGTGCGAGGGAAGCCTGGGCCATGATGAAGACGCGGTACACCAAGTGTCGGTGTCAAAACCGGCGGATCTCGGGTAGGGGGTCCCGATCTGTGCGTCTTAGGCTGATGGTAACAGGAAGCAAGGGACACAATGTTTACCCAGGTTCGGGCCCTCTCGATGGAGGTAAAACCCTATGTCCTGCTTGATTAATATTGATGATATGGGTAGTACAAGAGTGGATCTACCATGAGATCGTAGAGGCTAAACCCTAGAAGCTAGCCTATGATGATTATGATTGTAATTGTGATCGGCCTTCTAAGGACCAACCTCTCCGGTTTATATAGACACCGGAGAGGGCTAGGGTTTACATGGAGTCGGTTACAAGGAAGGAAATATAATATACGGATCGCCAAGCTTGTCTTCCACGCAAAGGAAAGTCCCATCCGGACACGGGACAGAGTCTTGAGTCTTGCATCTTCACGCTCCAATAGTCCGGACGATGTATATAGTCTGGCTGTCCGGATACCCCCTAATCCAGGACTCCCTCAGTAGCCCCTGAACCAGGCTT
Source organism: Triticum aestivum (assembly GCF_018294505.1). Lineage (NCBI taxonomy): Eukaryota > Viridiplantae > Streptophyta > Magnoliopsida > Poales > Poaceae > Triticum > Triticum aestivum. Next base: position 213,621,668 of record NC_057801.1, read on the forward strand.
CAGTGACGATGAGTCCGGCGCGCAGTCTTGTCTTCGGCATTGCAAGGCGGGTTCCGTCTCCGAATACTCCAAAGTACCTGTTATGATGAATAGTGTCCGGCATCCCATCAATGTTGTACTCCTCGACTTTAGTGCCTCAATAATGACCATCCCATCAATGTTTCAAATGCGAGGAGCCAAAGCATTTTTGCATTTGCCACCTCCAATCCTTCGGGCTGACCGTCTATTTGAAGAGACGGGGATTCTCAGACCCAAACCTCACTCTCCCCCCTTGAGCAAGCATCCAACAGAGCGCTCCGGAAGAACCATTCCAACATGGCCGGTTGCTGCAGCTCTTCTGCTCGCTCTCCTCGCTCCAAGCCGGGGGACTAGGAAGAGTGTTCAGTTCCTCATAGCCGTTTTATAGAGTTACAAACCCAAGGGTTTCTCCCACCAGCATTCATGGTCCCCGTGCGAGCCGGAATAGCCACCTATAACGGCGGGGAACAGGCGGAGGGATCTCCTAATGCATCTCCAGAGGAGCGAATATGCCTCATCCCGCATCTGCTAAGGGGCGTCGGGTTTCCCATCCACCCATTCCTTCGCGGGCTCCTGGAGTTCTACGGCCTCCAGTTGCACAACTTTACCCCTGCCTCCATACTACATATAGCAGGGTACGTTGCCCTTTGTGAGCTATTTCTAGGCTGCGAGGCTCACTTCGGGTTATGGAAGAAGCTGTCCTGCCTTGTCCCCCGCAACCAGGGAGAATCCCTATGTCAAGTGGGCGGGGCCAAAGTATGGCGCATCACCGAGACCGGATACCTATCCGGCACTCCCAAGAAGGCACCAAAAAACTGGCCTTCAGAGTGGTTTTACATTGACGACGTTCCCCTTCTGGATCCAGTCCGGACAGGTCTCCCCAAGTTCAGTAACACCCCGCTGAGGGCATGTCTAAGCTGGCGCCCCTGAGTCCCCCAAGAGGAGGATACCAGGGAAATACATTACCTGATGAGCAGGATAAAGTTATTGGCCAAATCCGGACTGACGATAGTCAAGGTTATGGCAATATGTATAATGCGGGGAGTGCAGCCGCTTCAATATTGGGGGAAGCCCATGTGGCACTTCAACGGGGAAGATGATGCCACCCACTGTGGTCGTAAGGGTCCGGACTCCGCCACTGCTCTGGCAAGATATTGTCCGATTTATACAAAGGGGAAGAGGAAGAATTCCTTCACATCAAACCGCAGGATGGATTTTCCATGCACAACCCCCCAAACTGGGTAAGTCGTCATTCCTTTCCCCGCTTCACTTATTGTGGCGTCCTTCGCTAAGATTATATGCCTCGATATTTCCAAGCAGGAACTGAGGAGGGCCGTAGAAGGAATCTCCAGCCCCTCCCCGCATCCAGAGGTCCCCGTAAGGGCCCTAGATCTAGGACTCGAAGAAGATCCGGATATTACCGTGGAGCTTGTCAACGGGATATTTTATCAAGCGAGCTGCGATGGCGCTTCAGTGGCCATTATTGCCGACTATCCCGGACTGCTACCTACGTTGCATGTAAGCCCAGCGAAAACCCCATGCTTCAAAGAGGACTCCTTTCAGATGTCGTGCCTCATCTTTGAAGTGTCGTGTTTTTGCAGAGACGACGGTCGGAACGCGGGGCCAAGCCCCTAGGGGCTCGTCGACCACGGGCGTCCGGATCGGGCAGGCTCAAAAGGAAGGCGGTAAGGGTCGACTCGCCGCTACAGAGGTAAGGAAAAAACCTGTCCTGTGATTATGGTATTTGGAAGTATAACAACGCCCTTTATGTTCCGACAGGAAGAGGAGTAGCCGGACTATGTCCGGGGATCCCTCCAGTCACGCCTCCACCAACCGGATTTCATAACCGGCTTCGAGAGCGGAGGCAGGAGTGGTGCCAATGCTGCATAGTTCTCCGACAGAGGACGTGGATATGCTCTCGGCCACGAATTCCGAAGTAGAGAGCGCCATGAATCACCGGCGCCGAAGGGTCGTACTTCGGAACAACATCTTTTCTGAAGAGGCATTTAACGCCTTCAATTCGAGAGATGCATACATCCGAGCTGCTCAAGGCGGGCTTGCCCGAGCGACGGACCAGTATACCAAAGATATACGGGTAAGAAAATTTGATAAGCATATATAGCAGTAGCCCCTAAGACTTGAAACAGTTGGAACAACTGTTTGAAGGATCAACTTATGCACAGGTCCTTGTAGATAAGAATGAGCAATTGTCTCGGGAGCTGGAGGAGTGCAAGGCTGAGCTGAGGGCCACAGTTGCCAAGTTAGAGGAATCCCAGAAGCCCTCATCTGGTAACATTTGTCTCAATTGTACGAAGATGCACCAGTTAGTAAATGGCTGATATGACAAGCCTAACAGAAAATTCTGCAAACAATCCCGGGGTGAATCCAGAGGGCATAAGAGATGACAAATCACATCTCAAAAGGCAGCTGAAGGCTAGCGAGTGCATTCTTACGCAAGTTAGGCAGGAGAAGAACAATCTTCAGGATGCCAAAGTCCAGCTAGACATGGAGTTGAAAGACATCCGTGCTCAGCTGGTGGACTCCGTGAAGGAGAACAAAAGGCTTCGACGCGGCATTTATGGTAAGTGCCTAGACAAACTGTAGTATAGTTTGGCGCGGAAGTATATTGAAAGGATTTTGCTTGTAGGAATGTTAACGGGTCGCCCTGAGGAGGAGATGCCCTCATCTGCAGGTGATATACTACAAGACCTCTCACAACTGCACGAGCGAGCTCGGCAGGTGATGCAAGGCATTGCTTAGGCCTTGTGGCCATCAAGCTTCCTGCCGAATGGCATGGGGGACCTTGTTGATATGCTTCAAGGAGCACGGCGGCGCTTCCGATTGTGGAAGATGTCAGCTTGACGGCAAGGTGCAAGAGAAGCCTGGGCTATGGTGAAGACGCGCTACACCAAGCTGGACCCGAACCATATGGCCGAAGTCGGACCGGCGGTCCCAGATGGGCAAGAAATTCCCGTAAGTCTGGTATATGACCAGGTAGCATTAGCCGCAAAGTATTCTCAATAGGATTGTAAGCTCGATAGCCTGTTGGATGGTATAGAGGAGGAATATAGTTAGTCCAAGTGACTGTGTAATTCAATGGACATAAGTAGTCCCTAGTCGGATTAAAATCATTTGTCATGGCGGACCTTTTCGCTTCAGCCCCCGGATCCTATAGTCCGGGGTGTGTCCGAATACCCACTCAGTTATACAGAACCGGGGTATACGTGGACACTAGGCGTAGGGGTCATAAGTGCTTGAACAGACAAGTACCCAACTAGTTATGTTATATTACATGGATAGTAAGAAACATCTTCCAGGGAGAATAGTTCCGTTAGGGGTTCCTTTCCCTGGGTACGCATGCGACGATGCACATGTCCGGACTGCGAACAAGGGCGCATGATACAAAACTTCTAGGGATTGACGTTGTAATAAATGAATACATCTTTTTTGACCGACCGAATATTCTCTTAAGGACGCTAGCTTTCGGCTTCACCCAGTCTGAGGTACACATCCGACTGAACCGGCAGTAACAATCGCAGAGGTGCTCCCCTTATGCCCTAGCCGAATTAACGGGAACGTAGGGCATAAACACAAGAGCCAGGCAACCCAGCTTGGCCACATCTTAAGTCATATCGATGCATATAATGGTGAAGAAAAGGCACATATGGAAAAAGAAACACATATGTGATGGGCAAAAAGCCATTAGAGTAATTATGTTTAGCTTCCGTATAGGAAGCCCCCAGGTATTAATTACACACATAGTGCGGCCGGAAGGATCCGGGAGTCCGTACTGTATTAAATACTTTGTGTGAAGAGGAAAAAAGGTTGAGAAAGGAAAAGGGAGGGAGCATAATTAAAAAGGAGGGGGTAAGGAGACGAACACTGAGTTCGGCACTAGGCGTAGAATCTCCAGAGTCTGGCCGCGTTCCATGGGTTTGGCTCGAGTCTGTTATCGGATGCATTACATAAGCGGTATGCTCCTTCGGTGAGAACTTTGTCAATGACGAAGGGGCCTTCCCACTTGGGTTTGAGCTTGTCCTCCTTCTTCTCCGATAGGCGTAGGACGAGGTTGCCAATATTATAAGTTTTGGCCCGCACTTCTCTGCTTTGGTATCGTCGAGCCTGCTGCTGATAGAATGCGGAGCGGGCCTTTGCAACGTCGCGCTCCTCCTCCAGGGCATCCAAGTTATCCTGCTGATCTAATTCGGCTTCCTTCTCTTCATACATGCGTACGCATGGCGAATCATGTATTATGTCGCAGGGTAGTACTGCTTCCGCGCCGTGCACCATGAAAAATGGTGTATATCCAGTGGTGCGATTCGGCGTGGTCCGCTGCCCCCAGAGTACGGAGTCGAGCTCTTCGACCTAGTGCGTATCCGACACTGTCAAGGATCGCACTAGTCTGGGTTTGATGCCGCTCATTATGAGACCGTTTGCTCATTTGACCTGGCTGTTTGTTTGGGGATGGTAGATGGAAGCGTAATCAAGCTTAATGCCCATTTTGCCGCACCAAGTTTTCACTTCATCGGCTATGAAATTTGAGCCATTATCAGTGAAGATGGTGTGGGGGACACCGTATCGGTGTACGACCCCGGATATGAAGTCTATTACTGGTCCAGATTCGGCTGTGTTGACTGGTTTGGCTTCTATCCATTTGGTGAACTTGTCAACCATGACCAGTAAGTATTTTTTCTTATGGCTTCCCCCTTTAAAAGGTCCGACCATATCCAGCCCCCAGACCTCGAAGAGCCAAGTTATGGGGATTGTTTGGAGAGCGGTAGGGGGCATATGACTCTGATTGGCAATGAGCTGACAACCGACGCAATGTTGGACAAGGTCCTGTGCGTCTCCTCGGGCCATCGGCCAATAGAAGCCTGTACGGAAGGCCTTGCTGACTAGTGCTCGAGCCGCGACGTGGTGTTCGCCCAGTCCGGCATGGATTTCAGCCAAGAGCTACCACCCTTCCTCTTCGGAGATGCACCTTTGGAACACTTCGATCGCACTTTTCTTATAGAGTTCCCCTTCGTGGACTTTATAAGCTTTAGAATGCCGGATGATGCAGCGTGCTTCATTTTGGTCTTCGGGGAGCTCCTGCCTATTTAGGTAGGACAAGAAAGGCTCAGTCCACGGGGCGATTATAGCCATGATTTCGTGGGCCGAAGATGTTATTTCGGTGGTAGAGCCTCCGATTATGTCTGATAGTTCGGAATCTGGGGGTGTATTCGGATCCGTGCTAGTATTGCCGGACTCCCCTTCCCATACTATGGAGGGCTTGAACAACCTTTCCAGGAATATGTTAGGTGGGACAGGGTCGCGTTTAGCGCTGATGCGGGTGAGGACGTCCGCCGCTTGATTGTTTTCTCGAGTCACATGGTGGAATTCGAGCCCCTCGAACCGAGCTGACATTTTGAGGACGGCATTATGGTAGGCCGCCATTTTCGGATCCTTGGCATCAAAGTCTCCGTTTATTTGTGATATTGCGAGGTTTGAATCCCCGCACACTTCCAGGCGTTGAATGCCCATAGAGACTGCCATCTGAAGACCGTGCAACAGAGCCTCATATTCGGCCGCATTGTTGGAGTCTGTGTACAATATTTGGAGGACGTACTTGACTGTGTCTCCGGTGGGAGACGTCAGGACTACACCTGCTCCCAATCCGGCCAGTATTTTGGAGCCGTCGAAGTGCATGATCCAGTTAGAGTATGCGCCATACTCTTTAGGGAGTTTGGCTTCTGTCCATTCGGCAACAAAGTCAGTCAGTACTTGCGACTTGATGGCCCGCCGTGGCTTGTATGTTATGTCGAACGGAAGGAGCTTGATGTCCCATTTGGCAATCCGGCCCGTAGCGTCGCGGTTATTTATTATGTCATTGAGTGGTACTTCGGAGGCCACCGTAATCGAACACTCTTGAAAGTAGTATCGTAGCTTCCGGGATGCCATGAAGACCACGTATGCTATTTTCTGATAGTGTGGATATCGGGATTTGCATGGGGTGAGGACCGTGGATACGTAATAAACTGGCTTCTGGAGCAGGAATTTGTATCCGTCGACCTCTCGTTCGACGACGAGCACTGCGCTTACAACTTGATGTGTTGCAGCTATGTACAGCAGCATAGGTTCGCCGATATTTGGTACTGTTAGGACTGGATTACTAGCCAATAAGGTCTTTATTTCATCCAGTCCGGACGTGGCTACATCCGTCCACACGAAGTTTTCGGTGCGCCGGAGAAGGCGGTAGAGAGTTAATGCCTTTTCTCCTAACCTGGAGATAAAGCGGCTCAAAGCAGCCACGCATCCAGCCAGTTTCTGGATGTGCTTGAGGTCTGTTGGTATAGCCAACTGCGACAGAGCTCGGATTTTTGCCGGATTCGCTTCAATTCCTCTGTTGGAAATGATGAAACCCAGGAGTTTTCCGGCAGGCACGCCGAAAACGCATTTTTCCAGGTTGAGTTTGATGTCATATGTTCGGAGATTGTCGAACGTAAGCCTCAAGTCGTCTATTAAAGATTCGACGTGTCTGGTTTTGATGACCACATCGTCTATGTATGCCTCAACTATTTTGCCGATTTGCTTTTCCAGGCATGTTTGAATCATGCGTTGATAGGTTGCGCCGGCATTCTTAAGCCCGAAAGGCGTGTTGAAGCAAAAAGGGCCATATGGCATTATGAAAGCTGTTGCAGCTTGGTCAGACTCTGCCATCTTTATTTGATGGTATACAGAGTATGCGTCGAGGAAACAAAGCGAGTCGTGTCCTGCTGTGGCATCGATGATTTGATCGATGCGAGGGATGGGAAAGGGATCCTTGGGGCAAGCCTTGTTGAGGTCTTTAAAGTCGACACATAGGCACCAGGATTTGTCCTTCTTTGGTACCATTACCAGATTTGCCAGCCAATCCGGATGCTTGATATCTCTGATGAATCCAGCCTAGAGTAGTTTGGCTAGCTCTTCCCTCGTGGCTTGCCGTTTGGGCTCTGAAAACCGCCTTAGAGTTTGTTTGACTGGTTTGTATCCTTTTAGTATATTGAGGCTGTGTTCGGCCAATCTGCGTGGGATGCCCGGCATGTCCGATGGGTGCGAGGCGAAAATGTCCCAATTCTCACGTAAGAAGTCTCGTAGTGCGGAGTCCATTGCGGGGCTAAACTGTGTCCCGATGGAAGTTGTCTTCGTGGGGTCCTTTGGATGGACTTGGAATTTGATTATCTCGTCTGCGGGTTTAAATGAGGTGGACTTGGGTCGCTTGTCGAGTATCACGTCGTCCCTGTCCACGGTGGCCCGCAGTGTTGTTAATTCTTCCGCTGCTAGGGCTTCAGATAATGCTTCCAGGGCTAGTGCTGCGGTTTTGTTTTCAGCGCGAAGTGCGACATCTGGATCATTGGCTAGAGTGATGGTTCCATTGGGTCTGGGCATTTTAATCTTCATGTACCCATAATGGGGTATAGCTTAAAAGCTTGTAAACGCGTCCCGCCCTAAAAGGGCGTGGTATCCGCTGCTAAAAGGAGCCACTTGGAATGTGATTTCTTCGGACCTATAATTCTCCGGGGTGCCGAATACCACATCGAGTGTGATTTTTCCCGCACACCACGCTTCCCGACTAGGGATAATTCCCCTGAAGGTTGTGCCGCTTTGTTCAATGCAGCTTTTATCAATTTCCATTTTGTTGAGTGTTTCTTCATAGATCAAGTTTAATCCACTTCCGCCGTCCATGAGTACTTTAGTGAGCCGAAAGCCGTCCATGATTGGGCTAAGGACCAGAGCGGCTGGTGCCCGGACAGTCTCGAATCGAGGTTCATCACTGGCATTGAAAGTTATAGCAGTGTCGTTCCGTGGGTTTATTTTTGCCACATGGCAAATTTTAGCGGAGCTTCGAGTAGCTTGCTTGCGCCTATTGTTCGAGGCAAAAGTCTCGAAGACTGTTAGTACCATATTGTGTTCGTTGGCGGGATGTTGTTCTGCTTTATGGCTTGCAAGAAGATCCTCACCACTTTTTGCAACCTGCCAGAGTATCCAACATGCCCTAAGGCTATGAGTTGGTGTTGTGTCCGGAGTACTGTGGAGTTTACATGGCCCATTGAGCCATTCTTCCAATACGGTTCCCCGCCCTGGGGTGGGCCTTGGTTTCTTGGGGATTGGATCGGCCGACTTACGAGAGTTCGCCCGTTTAGTTCGGACAAAGGTTTTGGTGAGAGCCGGACTATCCCAAAATTTTGTTCGGGTTTTCCAGGCACTTTCCATCGTACAGTACTTCTGTACTATGGTCGCCAAGTCCGCAAAGTGTACTATGTCACGACGACTTATAGCATTAAGGATTCCTTAGTTCATGCAGTTTTTGCAGAAAAGTGAGACTACATCCTCCTCGCGGCAGTCCTTGACCTTGTTTAGCACAAGGAGGAATCTGGCCCAGTAACGATGTACTGTCTCCCGGGGCTCTTGCCTGATATGGGAGAGACGGTTTAAGTCCATGTGGGTGGGAATAGCTGAATCCGGATTCTGATCCAATCTAGCACCCATGGGCATGGGAGCTTCCGAGCCTGACAGCTTGGGATCCGGGGTGCTGCCTGATACGTCTCCAACGTATCTATAATTTTTGATTGCTCCATGCTACTTTATCTACTGTTTTGGACTATATTGGGCTTTATTTTTCACGTTTATATTACTTTTGGGACTAACCTATTAACCGGAGGCCCAGCCCAGAATTGTTGTTTTTTTTGCCTTTTTTAGTATTTCGAAGAAACAGAATATCAAACGGAGTCCAAATGGAATGAAACCTTCGGGATCGTGATTTTCCAACCGAACGTGATCCAGGAAACTTGGACCCTACTCCAAGAAGTGTCCGAGGAGGTCACGAGGGTGGAGGGCGCGCCCCCCTGGGCGCGCCCTCTAACTCGTGGGCCCCTCGGAGCTCCACTGACGTACTCCTTCCTCCTATATATACCTATGTATCCCCAAACGATCATAACAGGAGCCAAAAACCTAATTCCATAGCCGCAACCTTCTATATCCACGAGATCCCATCTTGGGGCCTGTTCTGGAGCTCCGCCGGAGGGGGCATCCACCATGGAGGGCTTCTACATCATCACCATAGCCCCTCCGATGAAGTGTGAGTAGTTTACTTCACACCTTCGGGTCCATAGCTAGTAGCTAGATGGCTTCTTCTCTCTTTTTGGATCTCAATACAATGTTCTCCCCCACTCTCGTGGAGATCTATTCGATGTAATCTTCTTTTTGCGGTGTGTTTGTTGGACCGATGAATTGTGGGTTTATGATCCAGCATTATCTATGGAAAATATTTGATTCTTCTCTGAATTCTTTTATGTATGATTGAGTTATCTTTGCAAGTCTCTTCGAATTATCCTTTTTGGTTTGGCCAACTAGATTGGTAATTCTTGCAATGGGAGAAGTGCTTAGCTTTGGGTTCAATCTTGCGGTGTCCTTACCAAGTGACAGAAGGGGCAGCAAGGCACGTATTGTATTGTTGCCATTGAGGATAACAAGATGGTTTTTTTTATCATATTGCATGAATTTATCCCTCTACATCATGTCATCTTGCTTACGGCGTTACTCTGTTTTTACTTAATACTCTAGATGCATGCTGGATAGCGGTCGATGAGTGGAGTAATAGTAGTATATGCAGAATCGTTTCGAACTACTTGTTTTGGACGTGATGCCTATATACATGATCATTGCCTAGATATACTCATAACTATGCTCAATTCTATCAATTGCTCAACTGTAATTTGTTCACCCACCGTAGAATACTTATGCTCTTGAGAGAAGCCACTAGTGAAACCTATGGCCCCCGGGTCTATTCTCATCATATCAATCTCTATCAATTTATTTACTTGCTTTGTTTTTACTTTGCCTTTTACTTTTTACTTTGCATCTATCTATCAAAAATACCAAAAATATTATCTCTATCAGATCTCACTCTCGTAAGTGACCGTGAAGGGATTGACAACACCTAAGCGTTGGTTGCGAGTTGCTATCGTTTTGTGTAGGTACGAGGGACTTGTGCATGGTCTCCTACTGGATTGATACCTTGGTTCTCAAAAACTGAGGGAAATACTTACGCTACTTTGCTACATCATCCTCTCCTCTTCGGGGAAATCCAACGCAGTGCTCAAGAGGTAGCAAGAAGAATTTCTGGCGCCGTTGCCAGGGAGGCTCACGCAAGGAAGTCAACCATACCAAGTACCCATCGCAATCCCTATCTCTCGCATTACATTATTTGCCATTTGCCTCTCGTTTTCCTCTCCCCCACTTCACCCTTGCCGTTTTATTTGCCCTCTCTTTCCCAATCTCCTCCTCTCTTTCCCGTTTGCCTTTTTCCCGTTGTTTTTCCGCTTGCTCGTGTGTTAGTTTGCTTATTTGTTGCGATGGCTCTACCTAGATTTGGTGACCTTCACCTTAAAAGGCTAGAGGAGATCGAAAGCAATGTTAGAAAGTTTATGGTTTTGTAATTTGAGCACAATAATTTCTTTAGAAACGAACTTAAGGAACAAAAAAGTTTTATGAGCTTTATGAATAAAGAACTTGATGATATGTCTAAAGAATTTGATGGTATAAGGGCCCAAATTGCTCGTCTTGAAAAGATGACCGCTAAAATTTCGGATATGCAAGCCACCTTACTCAATAAGATGGACGATAAACCGAATCCCTATGAAAATCAAGATGAAGATCTAAAAGTTATTGATGTGTCCCCCATTAAATCTTTGTTTTGCAATATGAATCTTGATGAATCTGAATATGATCTTCCTTTACCTAGAAGGCGTTCTAAGAATTCAGAGTTCCTAGATCTTGATGATGAAATTGATGAAAGTGGGATTGAAATAAATAAAACCCGTGATGTTGCTAAACCCACTATTTTGGATCTCAAGGAATTTAATTATGAAAATTGCTCTTTGATTGGTTGTATTTCCTTGTTGCAATCCGTGCTAGATTCTCCTCATGCTTATAGTCAAAATAAAGCCTTTACCGAACATATTGTTGATGCTTTGATGCAATCTTATGAAGAAAAACTTGAGTTGAAAGTTTCTATCCCTAGAAAACTCTATGATGAGTGGAACCTACTATTAAAATTAAAATTAAAGATTTTGAGTTTCATGCTTTGTGTGATTTTGGTGCTAGTGTCTCTAGTATTCCCAAAACTTTATGTGATTTGCTAGATTTCCATGATTTTGATGATTGCTCTCTAAACTTGCATCTTGCGGATTCCACTATTAAAAAACCTATGGGAAGAATTAATGATGTTCTTATTGTTGCAAATAGGAATTATGTGCCCGCAGATTTTATCGTTCTTGATATAGATTGCAATCCTTCATGTCATATTATTCTTGGTAGACCTTTCTTTAGAACGATTGGTGCAATTATTGATATGAAGGAAGGGAATATTAGATTCCAATTTCCCTTAAAGAAGGGTATGGAACACTTCCCTAGAAAGAAAATAAAATTACCATATGAATCTATCATGAGAGCCACTTATGGATTGCCTACCAAAGATGGCAATACCTAGATCTATCCTTGCTTTTATGCCTAGCTAGGGGCGTTAAACAATAGCGCTTGTTGGGAGGCAACCCAATTTTATTTTGTGTTTTGTGTTTTTGATTTTGTTTAGGAATAAATAATCCATCTACCTTGTGTTTGGATGTGGTTTTATGTTTTAATTAGTGTTTGTGCCAAGTAGAACCTATAGGATAACCTACAATGATAGTTGACTTGATTCTGCTGAAAAACGGAAACTTTGCACGCATGAATTTAGTTATGATAAATCACAGGAACGTGATTTTGCGTTGATTCTTTTTGCTGCTGATCAATAAAGAAATTTTACAGGACTTCCTATTTTGGTAGAATTTTTAGAGTTCCAGAAGTTTGCGTTAGTTACAGATTGCTACAGACTGTTCTGTTTTTGACAGATTCTGTTTTTCGTGTGTTGTTTGCTTATTTTGATGGATCTATGGCTAGTAAATTAGTTTATAAACCATAGAGAAGTTGGAATACAGTAGGTTTAACACCAATATAAATAAAGAATGAGTTCATTACAGTACCTTGAAGTAGTCTTTTATTTTCTTTCTCTAACGGAGCTCACGAGATTTCTGTTGAGTTTTGTGTTGTGAAGTTTTCAAGTTTTGGGTGAATTCTTTTGATGGATTATGGAACAAGGAGTGGCAAGAGCCTAATCTTGGATATTCCCATGTCACCCCCAAGATAATCCAAGGACACCAAAAAGTCAAAGCTTGGGGATGCCCCGGAAGGCATCCCCTCTTTTCGTCCACTTCCATCGGTAATTTACTTGGAGCTATATTTTTATTCACCAACATGATATGTGTTTTGCTTGGAGCGTCTTATATTATTTGTGTCTTTGCTTGTTAGTCTACCACAATCATCCTTGCTGTACACATCTTTTGAGAGAGCCATACATGAATTGGAATTTGTTAGAATACTCTATGTGCTTCACTTACATCTTTTGAGCTTGATAGTTTTGCTCATAGTGCTTCACTTATATCTTTTGAGCGTGATAATTGTTGCTCTAGTACTTCACTTAGATCTTTTAGAGCACGGTGGTGGATTTGTTTTAAAGAAACTATTGACCTCTCATGCTTCACTTAGATTATTTTGAGAGTCTTTAATAGCACGGTAATTTGCTTAATGTTAATATACTTGGTGTTCAAGATATGTGAAACTTTCTTTTGAGTGAATTGAATACTAAGATAAGTTTGATGCTTGATAATTGTTTTGAGATGTGGAGGTGATAATATCAAAGTCGTGCTAGTTGGGTGATTATGAATTTGAGAAATACTTGTGTTGAAGTTTGCAAGTCCCGTAGCATGCACGTATGGTTAAAGTTGTGTAACAAATTTGAAACATGAAGTGTACCTGGCTTGTTCATCCTTACGAGTGGCGGTTGGGGACGAGCAATGGTCTTTTCCTACCAATCTATCCCCCTAGGAGCATGCCCGTAGTACTTGAATCTTTGATGACTTCTGAATTTTTGCAATAAGTATATGAATTCTTTTGACTAATGTTGAGTCCATGGATTATACGCACTCTCACCTTTTCACCTTTGCTAGCCTCTTCGGTACCGTGCATTGCCATTTCTCACCTTGAGAGTTGGTGCAAACTTCGCTGGTGCATCCAAACCCCGTGATACGATATACTCTATCACACATAAACCTCCTTATATCTTCCTCAAAACAGCCACCATACCTACCTATCATGGCATTTCCATAGCCATTCCGAGATATATTGCCATGCAACTTCCACCATCATCATCATGACATACATTACTTTTGTCATATTGCCATTGCATGATCTTGTAGTTGACATCGTATTTGTGGCAAAGCCACCATGCATTATTTTCCATACATGTCACTTTTGATTCGTTGCACCATCCCGGTACACCGCCGGAGGCATTCATATAGAGTCATATCTTGTTCTAAGTTTCGAGTTGTAATCCTTGTGTTGTAATCAATAGAAGTGTGATGATCATCATTATTAGAGCATTGCCCAAATAAAAAAAAGAGAAAGGCCAAAAAAGGCCCAAAAAAAGAAAAAAAGAGAGGAAATAAAAAAGGGCAATGCTACTATCTCTTTTTCCACACTTGTGCTTCAAAGTAGCACCTTGTTCTTCATGTAGTGAGTCTCATATATTATGCTTCAAAGTAGCACCTTGTTCTTCATGTAGTGAGTATCATAAGTTGTCTTTTTATACTAGTGGGAATTTTTCATTATAGAACTTGGCTTGTATATTCCTACGATGGGCTTCCTCAAATGCCCTAGGTCTTCGTGAGCAAGCGAGTTGGATGCACACCCACTAGTTTTCTTTTGTTGAGCATTCATAGCTCTAGTGCATCTGTTGCATGGCAATCCCTACTCCTCATGTTGACATCAATTGATGGGCATCTCCATAGCCCGTTGATTAGCCTCGTCAATGTGAGACTTTCTCCTTTTTTGTCTTCTCCACACAATCCCCATTATCATATTCTATTCCACCCATAGTGCTATATCCATGGCTCACACTCATGTATTGCGTGAAGGTTGAAAAAGTTTGAGATTATTTAAGTATGAAACAATTGCTTGGCTTGTCATCGGGGGTATAGAAGTTGGGAACATCTTTGTGTGACGAAAATGAAGCATAGCCTAACTATATGATTTTGTAGGGATGAACTTTCTTTTGCCATGTTATTTTGAGAAGACATGATTGCTTTGATTAGTATGCTTGAAGTATTATTTTTGTGTCAATATGAACTTTTGTCTTGAATCTTTCGGATCTGAATATTCATATCACAATTAAGAAGATTTACATTGAAATTATGCCAAAGTATCACTCCGCATCAAAAATTCTTTTTTATCATTTACCTACTCGAGGACGAGCAGGAAAGCTTGGGGATGCCTGATACATCTCCAACGTATCTATAATTTTTGATTGCTCCATGCTACTTTATCTACTGTTTTGGACTATATTGGGCTTTATTTTTCACTTTTGTATTACTTTTGGGACTAACCTATTAACCGGAGGCCCAGCCCAGAATTGCTATTTTTTTGCCTTTTTTAGTATTTCGAAGAAACAGAATATCAAACGGAGTCCAAACGGAATGAAACCTTCGGGATCATGATTTTCCAACCGAATGTGATCCAGGAGACTTGGACCCTACTCCAAGCAGTGTCCGAGGAGGTCACGAGGGTGGAGGGCGTGCCCCTCTGGGCGCGCCCCCTACCTTGTGGGCCCCTCGGAGCTCCACTGACGTACTCCTTCCTCCTATATATACCTACGTATCCCCGAACGATCAGAACAGGAGCCAAAAACCTAATTCCACCGCCGCAACCTTCTGTATCAACGAGATCCCATCTTGGGGCCTGTTCCGGAGCTCCGCCGAAGGGGGCATCCACCACGGAGGGCTTCTACATCATCACCATAGCCCCTCCGATGAAGTGTGAGTAGTTTACTTCAGACCTTTGGGTCCATAGCTAGTAGCTAGATGGCTTCTTCTCTCTTTTTGGATCTCAATACAATGTTCTCCCCCTCTCTTGTGGAGATCTATTCGATGTAATCTTCTTTTTGCGGTGTGTTTGTTGAGACCGATGAATTGTGGGTTTATGATCCAGTATTATCTATGGAAAAAATTTGAATCTTCTCTGAATTCTTTTATGTATGATTGAGTTATCTTTGCAAGTCTCTTCGAATTATCCTTTTTGGTTTGGCCAACTAGATTGGTAATTCTTGCAATGGGAGAAGTGCTTAGCTTTGGGTTCAATCTTGCGGTGTCCTTACCAAGTGACAGAAGGGGCAGCAAGGCACGTATTGTATTGTTGCCATCGAGGATAACAAGATGGTTTTTTTATCATATTGCATGAATTTATCCCTCTACATCATGTCATCTTGCTTACGGCGTTACTCTATTTTTAATTAATACTCTAGATGCATGCTGGATAGCGGTCGATGAGTGGAGTAATAGTAGTAGATGCATAATCGTTTCGATCTACTTGTTTTGGACGTGATGCCTATATACATGATCATTGCCTAGATATACTCATAACTATGCTCAATTCTGTCAATTGCTCAACAGTAATTTGTTCACCCACCGTAGAATACTTATGCTCTTGAGAGAAGCCACTAGTGAAACCTATGGCCCCCGGGGCTATTCTCATCATATCAATCTCTATCAATTTATTTACTTGCTTTGTTTTTACTTTGCCTTTTACTTTTACTTTGCATCTATCTATCAAAAATACCAAAAATATTATCTCTATCAGATCTCACTCTCGTAAGTGACCGTGAAGGGATTGACAACCCCTAAGCGTTGGTTGCGAGTTGCTATCATTTTGTGTAGGTACGAGGGACTTGTGTGTGGTCTCCTACTGGATTGATACCTTGGTACTGAGGGAAATACTTACGCTACTTTGCTGCATCATCCTCTCCACTCCGGGGAAATCCAATGTAGTGCTCAAGAGGTAGCACTGCCCAATTTCTTCGGCCCAATGCCCGATTCTAAGTCTAGGATCCGGGTCATGTCTTCCCTTGGGCGGGTGTCCGGCTCAGGGAGCTCGGTGATCTGGACATAATTCATCCTCAAAATTGAGGGGTAATCTGTGTGCAGTTCCTCCACTACCGCTATCTCATGGGTGGCCGGCGGGGATTTAATGTCCCTTTGGTTGGGTTTAAGCCCAATCTGGTCATAGTCCGTAGCGACTCCCAAAGTGGCGATGCGATCCAAGAGCTCATTAAGGGAGGAGAGCTCTATCGGATCCATCTGTTCGGCGAATTCCGAATTGACGCGGAGGTTATGCGTGATGACCCGAGAGGCCTTCGTCGGCGCAACTACCGATGGGGCAGCCATGATGAAGCCGCCAAGTCGGAGAGTTTGGCCTACAGCCAGCGCTCCCCCAGAGGTAATGTTGTCCTTGACAACGAGATGAGCCATCGAGCCTCGCAGCGACGACACAGAGGAACTCTCAATGAAAGCACCAATGTCAGTGTCAAAACCGGCGGATCTCGGGTAGGGGGTCCCGATCTGTGCGTCTTAGGTTGATGGTAACAGGAAGCAAGTGACACAATGTTTACCCAGGTTCGGGCCCTCTCGATGGAGGTAAAACCCTACTTCCTGCTTGATTAATATTGACGATATGAGTAGTACAAGAGTAGATCTACCACGAGATCGTAGAGGCTAAACCCTAGAAGCTAGCCTATGATGATTATGATTGTAATTGTGATCAGCCTTCTAAGGACCAACCTCTCCGGTTTATATAGACACCGGAGAGGGCTAGTGAGGGAGTCCTGGATTAGGGGGTGTCCGGATGGCCGGACTATAGCCTTTGGCCGGACTCCTGGACTATGAAGATACAATATTGAAGACTTCGTCCCGTGTCCGGATAGCACTTTCCTTGGCGTGGAAGGCAAGCTTGGTGATACGGATATGTAGATCTCCTACCATTGTAACCGACTCTGTGTAACCCTAACCCTCTTCGGTGCCTATATAAACCGGAGGGTTTTAGTCCGTAGGACAAACAACAATCATACCATAGGCTAGCTTCTAGGGTTTAGCCTCTCTGATCTCGTGGTAGATCTACTCTTGTACTACCCATATCATCAATATTAATCAAGCAGAAGTAGGGTTTTACCTCCATCGAGAGGGCCCGAACCTGGGTAAAAACATCGTGCCCCTTGTCTCCTGTTACCATCCGCCTAGACGCACAGTTCGGGACCCCCTACCCGAGATCCGCCGGTTTTGACACCGACATTGGTGCTTTCATTGAGAGTTGCTCTGTGTCGTCATCTTTAGGCCCGATGGCTCCTCCGATCATCTATAACGACGCGGTCCAGGGTGAGACTTTTCTCCCTGGACAGATCTTCGTATTTGGCGGATTTGCACTGCGGGCCAATTCGCTTGGCCATCTGGAGCAGATTGAAAGCTATGCCCCTGGCCATCAGGTCAAATTTGGAAGTTTGAACTAGACGGCTGACGTCGGTGGAGACTTGATCTTCGACGGGTTCGAGCCACAGCCAAGCACGCCGCACTGTCACGATGGGCATGATCTAGCTCTTCCACCGGACAGTGCTCTAGAGGCCGCACAAGTGTCCGCTCCGACCCTTAGCTCGGAGCCGACTGCGCCGATCGAGGACGGGTGGCTGGACACCGCCTCGGGGGTTGCTACCTCTACGGCGATTGAGCCGAACACCAACCCTATCCTTTGCGAAGCTCGTGACTCCAAAGTGCTAGACTCCTCTCTGGACTCCGAACCTTCCGCGCCCCTGCCAATCGAATCTGATTGGGTGCCGATCATGGAGTTCGCTGCCGCGGACATCTTTCAGCACTCGACCTTTGGCAACATCCTGAATTAACTAAAGTCTCTCTCTTTATCAGGAGAGCCCTGGCCGGATTATGGTCAGGAAGGTTGGGATGCGGACGACGAAGAAATTCAAAGCCCACCCACCACCCACTTCGTAGCCACTGTCGATGATTTAACCGACATGCTCGACTTCGACTCCGAAGACATCGACGGTATGGACGACGATGCAGGAGACGACCAAGAACCAGCGCCTTCAGGGCACTGGAAGGCCACCTCGTCATACGACATTTACATGGTGGACATCCCAAAAGATGGGAATGGCGATGGAACAACGGAGGATGACCCCTCCAAGAAACAGCCTAAGCGCCAGTGTCAGCGGCGCCGCTCTAAATCCCGCCACAGCAAAAATGGTGATTCCGGCACGGGAGACAATAACACCCCGGACAGTGCCGAAGACAACCCCCTCCAGCGGGATTCAGTGCAGGAGGATGGAGAAGCCAGTCCTCATGAGAGAGCGGCAGACAGAGAGGTAGAGGACGATAATTACATGCCTCCCTCCGAAGACGAGGCAAGCCTTGACGACGACGAATTTGTCGTGCCTGAGGATCCCGTCAAACAAGAGCCTGAGGATCCCGTCAAACAAGAGCGTTTCAAACGCAGGCTTATGGCCACGGCAAGCAGCCTCAAGAAAAAGTAGCAACAGCTTAGAGCTGACCAAGACTTGCTAGCCGACAGATGGACTGAAGTCCTCGCGGCCGAAGAGTATGAACTCGAACGCCCCTCCAAGAGCTACCCAAAACGCAGGCTGCTACCCCAATTAGAGGAGGAAGCACCTAAACCTACATCACCAGCGAATGATACGGCCGACCGACCACCTCGTGGCCGCGACAGAGAGGCCTCTCGGCCCTCCACTCAAGACGCACCCCGGCGCCGCTCAAAAAATACCAAGGCGCGGGGAAATACGCTAGACCTGCGGGATATATTGGAGGACAAGGCAAGGCAAACAGGATCGATCTACGAATCGCGTGGGCGCCCCACGATACGTGATGATAACCGTCACGCCGGATATGGCAATTCCGGTCGGGCCGAACACAGTAGACAAAGCTCATTTGAGCTGCGTCGTGATATAGTCCAATACAGAGGTGTCGCACACCCACTATGCTTCACAGACGAAGTGATGGATCATAAAATCCCTGAGGGTTTCAAACCCATCAACATTGAATCATACGATGGCACAACAGATCTTGCGGTCTGGATCGAGGACTATCTCCTTCATATCCACATGGCCCGCGGTGATGATCTACACGCCATCAAATACCTCCCACTCAAGCTTAAAGGACCAGCTCGACATTGGCTTAACAGCTTGCCAGCGGAGTCAATTGGTTGTTGGGAAGACTTGGAAGCCGCATTCCTCGACAACTTCCAGGGCACCTATGTGCGACCACTAGACACCGATGACCTAAGCCACATAATTCAGCAGCCAGAGGAATCGGCCAGACAATTTTGGACATGGTTCCTAACCAAGAAAAATCAAATCGTCGACTGTCCGGATGCAGAGGCCCTTGCAGCCTTCAAACATAACATCCGCGACGAGTGGCTTGCCCGGCACCTAGGACAGGAAAAGCCGAAATCCATGGCAGCCCTCACAACACTCATGACCCACTTTTGCGCGGGAGAGGATAGCTGGCTAGCTCGTAGTAACAACATGACCAAGAGCCCTGGTAATTCGGATACCAAGGACAGCAACGGTAGGTCGCGTCGCAACAAGCACAAGCGCCACATTAATGGCAATAATGCTGAAGATACGACAGTCAATGCCGGATTCAGAGGCTCTAAACCCGATCAGCGGAAAAAGCCATTCAAAAGAAATACTCCCAACCCGTCCAATTTGGACCGAATACTTGATCGCTTGTGCCAGATACACGGCACCCCCGAAAAACCAGCCAACCACACCAATAGGGATTGTTGGGTGTTCAAGCAGGCAGGCAAGTTAAATGCCAAAAACAATGACAAGGGGCTGCATAGCGACGACGAGGAGGAGCCCCAGCCGCCGAACAATAGAGGACAGAAGGGCTTCCCCCTACAAGTGCGGACGGTGAACATGATATACGCAACCCACATACCCAAAAGGGAGCGGAAGCGTGCACTAAGGGACGTATATGCGATGGAGCCAGTCGCCCCAAAGTTCAATCCATGGTCCTCTTGCCCGATCACTTTTGATCGAAGGGACCACCCCACTAGCATCCGCCATGGCGGATTCGCCGCATTGGTTCTAGACCCAATCATTGACGAATTTCACCTCACTAGAGTCCTGATGGACGGCGGCGGCAGCCTGAACCTGCTTTATCAGGATATAGTGCGCAAAATGGGCATAGACCCCTCAAGGATTAAACCCACAAAAATGACCTTTAAAGGTGTCATACCAGGTGTAGAGGCCAACTGTAGAGGCTCAGTTACACTTGAAGTGGTCTTCGGATCCCCGGATAACTTCCGAAGCGAGGAGTAATCTTCGACATAGTCCCGTTCCGCAGCGGCTATCACGCACTGCTCGGATGAACCACATTTGCAAAGTTCAATGCGGTGCCGCACTACGCATACCTCAAGCTCAAGATGACAGGCCCTCGAGGAGTCATTACGGTCAACGGAAACACCGAACACTCTCTCCGAACGGAGGAGCATACGGCGGCCCTCGCAGCGGAAGTACAAAGCAGCCTCTCAAGGCAATTCTCGAGTCCGGTTATTAAACATCTAGACACCGTCAAGCGTGCCCGGAGTAACCTACAACAAGACCGCCTGGCACGCCCCGAGCACGCGTAGCAATGCGGCTCCAACCCCAGCCCTCATGAAATTGCGAAACCAGTACTACGCGTACATAATTACGCTCTGGAAATACCATGGGCATAGGGGGAGGGGCACGACCACGACAGGCCCAGAATGCGGCTCAACCGCACCAGGGGCTCCCGATTGTGCCATTACTTTTTCTCTTACTTTCAGGACTCCTTTCTCAATAAGCCCCGTCCAGCAGTAGAATCGCCGAACACACGATGCAACAGCCAGGGAAGCAGAAAGCTACGTCGAGTGTCCAGGTGGTCTCTATAACGAGCAGTATACTTGTTTCACATATCATCCCGCAGCTCGCTCCTGGAGGGGGACATGTCAAATAGTCCCGTCCCTTGCTTATCGCACTATTTGTATCGTTTTTCTTTTACCGTAGCCTTTTTGAATAAACAATGCATAGCTTTTGCCTATTATTGCATTCCTTTTTCTATCCATATATGTTCACTTATGACATGTTGCACCCGTACACTTTGGTACGGCCAAATACACCAGGGGCTTAAGTACCCCCAAATATGGTGTGATAAGTCCGAACACTTTCACAAGTGCGGCACCCTGAACTTATAGCATTATATGCATCGGCTCCGAATCATGTCTTGGGTCAATAGTTGGGTTTGCCCGGCTCCCATGTTTTGGTACCTTACGTTCCGTTATATCGGCTAAGGTAGCGCTGGGAGAACCACTGCGATTGTGCCCCGGTTGAGCTGGGTTAAGCACCTCAGTGGAGAAAGCTAAAACTGACCGTCATGATAGGGCGAGAGCCGGTCGCTATTCGAGAGGTTTTCGAGTCCCTAAAGACTTATGCCACTTAGAGCGAGGAGTCGGTTTTGTCTGGCCCAGGCGTGGATAGTGCCCCGAACTCGGTCTTCCGAATACTAGGGGCTTCGCCGAAATTTAAAATTATAGAATTCTATGGCTAAGAGAGAGTGTTCAAGCATTATAGTCCGGTTGCCTCATTCGTTGCGTTGAGCGCCTCCCTCGAAGGACCCAAGAATGGGAAAAAGAGCGCTCAAATATATCCCGAACACCCCAGCACTCGTGGCATGGGGGCAGAAGCCGACGACTCACCATCTGTCAAATTTAATAAACGGCCGCACAGAAGGTAATATTTTAAATTCACAAGCGTTGCTTAGCGCATATGAACAAGTTTTCAGCGTACAGGATAACAAATGTGAGTTTACTCAAAAATTACATCTTTGGAGCATTCACCCGCTATAAGGCGGGCACCCTTCAGGACACCCTCATAATACATCTCGGGCTTGCGATACTCCCTGCCTGACGGTGGTCTGTCCGTCACAAGCTTCTCAGTGTCCATCTTGCCCCAGTGCACTTTAGCACGGGCAAGGGCCCTACGGGCACCTTCGATGCAGACAGAGCGCTTGACGACTTCAATCCATGGACAGGCGTCCACCAGCCGCCTCACCAGCCCGAAGTAGCTCCCAGGCATGGCTTCCTTAGGCCACAGCCGAACTATGAGGCCCTTCATGGCCTGTTCAGCCACCTTATGGAGCTCAACCAGCTGCTTCAGCTGGTCGCTCAAGGGCACCGGGTGTCCGGCCTCAGCATACTGAGACCAGAACACCTTCTCCGTCGAGTTCCCCTCCTCGGCCCAGTAGAATGCGGCAGTGTTGGACACACTGCGGGGCAGATCTGCGAATGCTCCTGGAGAGCTCCGGATTCGGGTAAGTAACAAGTAATTCACTTTCACGTGCTTGCTTTGCATAAAGAATGCCTTACCCGCCGCTATCTTCTTCATTGCCTCAATTTCCTGGAGGGCTTTTTGGGTTTCGTCCTTAGCAGCTTTAGCGCTCTCAAGGGCCGAGGCGAGCTCGGACTCTCGAGTCTTTGAGTCACGCTCCAAACTCTCGTGTTTTTCCACGAGAGCCTAGAGCTCTTGCCGCACCTCCGCCACCCATGCCTTCTGCTTCTCTCGCTCGAGCAGCTCCGCGGCCGCATTGCTTTCGGCCTTGGACACCGCTTCCTTCAGGGTCGCCACCTCGTTCGTGGCCCCTGCAATACTCATTTATTTCTCGCATTTTTTGCAACCACATCTTTTATATACTTCCATAAGGTATTACTTACCTTCCTTGTCCTCGAGCTGCTTTTTGGCAAGGCCGAGCTCGTTCTCAGACCGCTCGAGGCTCTGCTTCAATGCATTGACCTCCGCAGTCAGTGCGGCAGAGGTCAGCAGCGCAACCTGCATTCCCCATATTGACATACTTATGTTAGACTCCTGCGTACATCTTTTTAGATCCTCAGTTCGGCTTGTCTTTCCGAACACCAAACTGAGCATCAGGGGCTACTGTCTATGCGGTAATATTTTTACATATCTTAAAAACATACCTCAAAGCCTGTTAGAAGGCTGGCACATGCTTCAGTCAGCCCGCTCTTGGCGGACTGAACTTTCTGGATCACCACACTCATAACAGTGCGGTGCTCCTCGTCGATGGAGGCACCGTTAAGCGCCTCCAGCAAATTATCCAGTGCCTCCGGTTGGACGGAGGTCACCGGTGTCGCCATCTCGCCCTTCTTACGAAGGGGCCGCCTGCCGGACTCCGGAACCACTGAAGGTTCCAGTGCGGAGTCCGGCCCAGGGCCGGACTTAGAGCCCTTTGGGGTTTTATCCCCCTCGCGCCTGGAGTCCGGGAGGTTGCCTTGCGGCACCTCCTGGACCACCTCCTCCTGGCTGGGCCCCTTTTGGGACCCCACCTCGGCGTCATCCGCAGCGCAAGGAGAGGAGGCAGCCGGAAGTGAGGTGCTATTCACGTCTGACGAATCCAGGGAGCCGCTCATTGAAGCGTTGAGCTTGTCCTTGGGCGAGCTGCAGGGTTATATTCGGCGTTAGGAGATACTGTGCGTCAAATGATAAGCCATGAGTTATTCTGGTATCCGGACATGGCTGGGGAAGGTTGAGGCGAGATGTGCGGACTTGGGCGCTGGAGCTCGAGTGCGCGGAAATGGATGAGCAAAGGAGGAAGAAGGCGTGTGTAAAAAAGTGGATCCTTATCCCCTTATATGGACGGACGAAGCTATGCGTCCCCACCAGCCTGGTAAAACTCGCTTATCTCCCAAGCGCCGTAATCAATGGCGCGGTTGTGTTACCCACGCCCGTATTGATGAGAATCCCGGAATAAGGGGACACGATCTCTGCTTTGACAAGACATGCCAAGGAAACTGTCTCGCTAAACGCACTGAGGTGGGACAGTAAAAACGATTCGAATAAAGGCCTGGTCGTGGTGTGATGTCCCGCCGCGGAATACGTCAGCAGATTGAATTTGTGTAAATATTATTCTCTCTACGGTGGTATGTGGAACTTATTTTGCAGAGCTGGACACTATCCTTGTGTTCAAAATCTTCTATGAAGTATTCGGAGGAGGAACCCGCCTTGCAATGCCGAAGACAATCTGCGCGCCGGACTCGTCGTCATTGAAGCCTGTTTTAGGGGCTACTGAGGGAGTTCTGGATTAGGGGGTGTCCGGATGGCCGGACTATAGCCTTTGGCGGACTCCTGGACTATGAAGATACAAGATTGAAGACTTCGTCCCGTGTCCGAATGGGACTTTCCTTGGCGTGGAAGGCAAGCTTGGCGATACGGATATGTAGATCTCCTACCATTGTAACCGACTCTGTGTAACCCTAACCCTCTTCAGTGCCTATATAAACCGGAGGGTTTTAGTCCGTAGGACGAACAACAATCATACCATAGGCTAGCTTCTAGGGTTTAGCCTCTCTGATCTCGTGGTAGATCTACTCTTGTACTACCCATATCATCAATATTAATCAAGCAGGAGTAGGGTTTTACCTCCATCCAAAGGGCCTGAACCTGGGTAAAAACATCGTGCCCCTTGTCTCCTGTTACCATCCGCCTAGACGCACTGTTCGGGACCTCCTACCCAAGATCCACCGGTTTTGACACCGACAGCTAGGGTTTACATGGAGTCGGTTACAAGGAAGGAAATATAATATCTGGATTGCCAAGCTTGTCTTCCACGCAAAGGAAAGTCCCATCCAGACATGGGACGGAGTCTTGAGTCTTGCATCTTCACGCTCCAATAGTCCGGATGATGTATATAGTCCGGCTGTCTGGATACCCCCTAATCCAGGACCCCCTCACCAAGGTTGACCTGAATCACATGGCTGAGGTCGGACCTGTAGGGTCAGATGGGAAAGATATCCCCGTTAGTCTGGTATATGACCAGGTACGATTAGCCGCAAAGTATTCCCAACAGGATTGTAGGCTAGACAACCTGTTGGATGGTATAGAAGAAGAATTTAGTCAGTCTAAGTGACTGTGTACTTCAAATGACATATTTTGCCTCTAGGCGGATTGTAAATCATTTGTCATGGCGGACCTTTTCGCTTCAACCTCTGGACCTGACAGTCCGGAGTGTATCCGAATACCCGCTCAGTTATGTAAATCGAGGTACGCATGGAAACCAGGCATAGGGGTCATAAGTGCTTGAACAGACAAGTACCCAACTAGTTATGTTATATTACATGGATAGTAAGAAACATCTTCCAGGGAGAATAGTTCCATTAAGGGTTCCTTTCCCTGGGTACGCATGCATTAATGTGCATGTCCGAACTGCGAATAGAGACGCAGGATATGAAACATCTGGGGGTTTATATTGTAAATAGGTAAAAAACATCTTTTGTTCACCGACCGAATATTCCCTTAAGAACGCTAGCTTTCAACTTCACCCAGTCTGAGGTACACGTCCGACTTACCCGGTAGTAACAATCACAGAGGTGCTCCCCTTATGCCCTAGCCGAACTAACGGGAACGTAGGGCATAAACACTGGAGCCAGGCAACCCAGCTTGGCCAAAACTTAAGTCATATCGATTCATATAATGGCAAAAAAAGGTACATATGGAAAAGTGACACATATGTAGTGGGCATAAAGCCCGGGAGGTAATTATATTAAGCTTCTGTATAAGAAGCCCCCAGGTATAATGAGCACGCATAGCGTGTCAAGATTGTGTAGTCAAAACACACTTGAAGCCTTTAGGGCCATAAGGAAAAAGTAACTAAGAAAGAAAGAAAGAGAGAAAGAGGATACATCTTAAAAAAAGGCGGAGGGAAGGAGACGAACACAGAGTCCGACACTAGGCGTAGAACCTTTGGAGTCTGGCCACGTTCCATGGGTTTGGCTCGAGTCGATTATCAGATGCATCACGCAGACGGCATGCTCCTCCGGTGAGAACTTTATCAATGATGAAGGGACCCTCCCACTTGGGCTTGAGCTTGTCATTTTTCTTCTCCAGTAGGCGTAGAACGAGTTCGCCAACGTTATAAGTTTTGGCCCGTACTTCTCTACTTTGATACCTTCGAGCCTGTTGCTGATAGAATGCGGAACAGGCTTTTGCGACGTCACGCTCCTCCTCCAGGGCATCTAAACTATCCCGCCGATCAAGCTCGGCTTCTCTCTCTTCATACATGCGCACTCGAGGTGAGTCATGAATGATATCATAGGGCAATACCGCCTCTGCACCGTACACCATAAAAAATGGTGTGTATCCGGTAGTGCGATTCAGCGTGGTCCACAGCCCCCATAGTACAGAGTCGAGATCCTCGACCCAGTGCATATCTGATTCCTTCAAGGATCGCACTAGTCTGGATTTGATGCCTCTCATAATAAGACCATTTGCTCGTTCGACTTGACCGTTTGTTTGGGGGTGATAGACGGAGGCGTAATCGAGCTTAATGCCCATGTTGCCGCACCAAGTTTTCACCTCGTCGGCTGTGAAGTTGGAGCCATTATCGGTGATGATGCTGTGGGGACATTGTAACGGTGTATGAACCCTGATATGAAGTCTATCACTGGTCCAGATTCGGCCGTTTTAACTAGTTTGGCTTCTATGCATTTGGTGAATTTATCCACCATGACCAACAAGTATTTTTTCTTAGGCTTCCTCCTTTAAGGGGTCCAACCATATCGAGCCCCCAGACCGCGAAGGGCCAAGTTATGGGGATTGTTTGGAGAGCGGTAGGTAGCATATGGCTTTGATTTGCAAAAAGCTGGCAACTAACCGCAATGTTGGATGAGGTCCTGTGCGTCTACTCGGGCTGTCGGCTAGTAGAAACCTGTACGGAAGGCCTTGCTTACAAGGGCCCGAGCTGTGGCGTGGTGGCCGCCGAGTCCAGCGTGAATTTTGGCCAAGAGCCGCCGCCCTTCCTCTTCGGAGATGCACCTTTGGAGCACTCCGGTCGCGCTTTTCTTATAAAGCTCTCCCTCGTGGACCTTGTAGGCTTTAGAGCACCGCACAATGCAACGTGCCTCATTTTGGTCCTCAAGGAGTTCTTCCCTATTTAGGTAGGCTAAGAAGGGTTCTGTCCACGGGGCGATGACAGCCATGATCACGTGGGCCGAAGGTGTTATTTCGGTGGCAAAGCCTCCGATTATGTCAGTGTGTTCAGGATCTGGGGTTGTGGCCGGATCCGTACTAGTATTGTCGGTCTCCCCTTCCCACACCACGGATGGCTTGAACAGCCTTTCCAAGAAGATATTAGGTGGGACGGGGTCACGCTTAGCGCTGATGTGGGCGAGGATATCCGCCGCTTGATTGTTTTCTCGGAACACATGATGGAATTCGAGCCCCTCGAACCGAGCTGACATCTTGAGGACGGCATTACAGTAGGCCGGCATTTTCGGGTCCCTGGCATCAAAGTCTCCATTTATTTGAGATATTGCGAGGTTCGAATCCCCACGCACTTCTAGGCATTCAATGCCCATGGAGACTGCCATCCGAAGACCATGCAACAGAGCCTCGTATTCGGCTGGATTGTTGGAGTCTGTGTATGGAGTACATATTGGACTGTATCTCCGGTGGGGGATGTCAGGACAACGCCTGCTCCCAGACCAGCCAGCATCTTAGAGCCGTCAAAGTGCATGATCCAATTGGAGTATGCGCCGTACTCTTTAGGCAGTTCGGCTTCTGTCCATTTAGCGACGAAGTCAGCCAGTACTTGCGACTTAATGGCTCGCCGTGGTTTGTATATGATGTCGAATGGGAGGAGCTCGATGGCCCACTTAGCAATCCGGCCCGTGGCATTGCGGTTATTTATTATATCGTTTGAGTGGTACTTCAGACGCCACCGTGATTAAACACTCTTGAAAGTAGTGTCGTAGTTTTCGGGATGCCATGAAGACCGCGTATGCTATCTTTTGATAATGTGGGTACCGTGACTTGCATGGAGTGAGGACAGTGGATACGTAGTATACCGGCTTTTGAAGCGGGAACTTATGTCCGTCCATCTCTCGTTCGACGACGAGCACTGCGGTTACAACCTGGTGCGTTGCAGCTATATATAACAACATGGGTTCACCGATATTTGGCGTGGTCAGGATTGGATTACTGGCCAAGAGGGCCTTTATTTCTTCCAGTCCAGTCATGGCCGCATCCGTCCACTCGAAGTGTTCGGTGCGTTGAAGAAGGCGATAAAGAGGTAGTGCCTTTTCTCCCAATCAGGAGATAAAGCGGCTTAGGGCAGCCATGCATCCAGTTAATTTTTGGATTTACTTGAGGTCTTTTGGGGTAGCCAACAATGATAGAGCTCGGATTTTAGCCGGATTTGCTTATTCCTCTATTGGAAACGATTAAGCCCAGGAGTTTTCCTGCAGGCACACCGAAAACGCATTTTTTCGGGTTGAGTTTGATGTCATATGTTCGGAGATTGTCGAACGTAAGCCTCAAGTCGTCTATTAAAGATTCGACGTGTCTGGTTTTGATGACCACGTCGTCTACGTATGCCTCAACTGTTTTGCCGATTTGTTTTTCCAGGCATGTCTGAATCATGCGTTCATAGGTTGCATCGACGTTTTTAAGCCCGGAAGGCATGGTGTTAAAACAGAAGGGGCCGTATGGAATGATGAATGCCATTGTGGCTTGATCAGACCCCGCCATCTTGATTTGATGGTATCCGGAGTATGCGTCGAGGAAGCACAATGAGTCGTGTCCTGCGGTAGCATCGATGATTTGATCGATGCGGGGGAGGGGGAAGGGATCCTTGGGGCAAGCCTTATTGAGGTCCTTGAAATCGACACATAGGCGCTAGGATTTGTCCTTCTTTGGTACCATCACCAGGTTTGCTAGTCAGTCCGGATGTTTTATTTTTCTGATGAATCCGGCCTCGAGTAACTTGGCTAGCTCCTCTCCCATGGCTTGTCGCTTAGGTTCTGAAAAACGCCGAAGAGTCTGCTTGATCGGCTTGTATCCCTTCAGTATGTTTAGGCTATGCTCGGCCAGTCTGCATGGGATACCTGGCATGTCTGAAGGATGTCAGGCGAAGATGTCCCAATTCTCGCGCAAGAACTCTCGCAGTGCGGCGTCTATTGTGGGGTTCAGCTGTGCCCTGATGGATGCTGTTTTTGTAGGGTCCATTGGGTGGACTTGGAATTTGACTATTTCGTCCGCTGGTTTAAAAGAGGTGGACTTGGGTTGTTTGTCGAGTATCATGTCATCCCTGTCCACTGCGGAGCTCAACGCGGTTAGTTGTTCGGCCGCGAGGGCTTCGGATAATGCCTCTAGGGCCAGGGTGGCGGTTTTGTTTTCAGCGCTAAGTGCTATGTCCGGATCACTGGCTAGAGTGATGATTCCATTGGGCCTGGGCATCTTGAGCTTCATGTACTCGTAATGGGGTATAGTTTGGAAGCTCGTGAATGCATCCCGCCCTAAATGGGTGTGGTATCCGCTACTGAACGGGGCCACTTGGAATGTGATTTCTTCGGACCTGTAATTCTCCCGCGTGCCGAATACCACATCTAGTGTGATTTTTCCTGCACATCATGCCTCCCTGCTAGGGATAATTCCCCTAAAGGTTGTGCTACTTTGCTCGATGCGGCTCTTGTCTATTTTCATTTTGTTGAGAGTTTCCTTGTAGATGAGGTTTAATCCGCTGCCGCCGTCCATGAGCACTTTAGTAAGCCGGAAGCCGTCCACAATTGGACTGAGGACCAAAGCGGCTGGTGCTCGGACTGTTCGGAATTGAGGTTCGTCACTGGCGTTGAAGGTTATGGCCGTGTTGTTCCATGGGTTTATTGCTGCAACGTGGCAGACTTCGGAAAGGCTGCGGAGTGCTCGTTTGCGCCTGTTATTTGAGGCAAAAGTCCCGAAGACTGTCAATACTGTATTGTTGTTTTCTGCGGGATGATGCTCTGTGGTATCGTTAATGAGGAGATCCTCGCCGCTCTTGGCCACCTACCGGAGTATCCAATACGCTCTAAGGCTGTGTGTTGGTATGGTATCCGGTGTGGTGTGAATTTTGCATGGCCCATTGAGCCATCCCTCCAACACGGTTCCACACCCTATAGTGGGCTTTGATTTCTTTGTAATTGGATCGGGTGACTTGTAAGAGTGCACCCTTTTAGTTTGGATGAGGGGTTTAGTGAGCGCCGGAGGATCCCAGAATTTTGCTTGGGTTTTCCAGGTGCTTTCCATCGCACAGTACTTCTGTATTATGGCCGCCAAGTCAGCGAAGTGCGTTATGTCACGGTGACTTATGGCGTTGAGGATTCCCTTGTCTGTGCAATTTTTGCAAAAGAATGAGATTGCGTCTTCCTCGCGACAGTCTCAAAATAGAGGAAGAATCGCTGCATTGCTCCTCCACCACCTCTATCTGATGGGTGACCGCGGAGAGTTAATCTCCCTTTGATCGGGTTTAAGCCCAATCCGATCATAGTCCATAGCGACTCCCAAGGCGGCAATGCGATCCAGGAGCTTTTTCAAGGACGAGAGCTCCAATGGATACATCTGCACGGTGTATTCCGAGATGAAGTGGAGGCTGTTTTTGATGACCCGAGAAGTCATTGTAGGCGCGGCGACCAAGCGAGCAGTCATGACGAAGCCGCCTAGTCGGAGAGTTTGGCCTACAGCCAGGGCTCCCCCAGAGGTGATGTTGTCCTTGATAACAAGGCGAGCCATCAAGCCTTACTGTGACGGCACAGTGGAACTCTCAATGAAAGCACCAATGTCGGTGTCAAAACCGGCGGATCTCGGGTAGGGGGTCCCAAACTGTGCGTTTAAGGCTAATGGTAACAGGAGGCGGGGCACACAATGTTTACCTAGGTTCGGGCCCTCTCGATGGAGGTAATACCCTACTTCCTGCTTGATTGATCTTGATGATATGAGTATTACAAGAGTTGATCTACCACGAGATCGTAGAGGCTAAATCCTAGAAGCTAGCCTATGATTATGATTGTTGTCGTCCTACGGACTAAACCCTCCGGTTTATATAGACACCGGAGGGGGCTAGGGTTACACAGAGTCGGTTATAGAGAAGGAGATATACATATACAAATTGCCAAGCTTGCCTTCCATGCAAAGGAGAGTCCCACCCGGATACGGGACGAAGTCTTCAATCTTGTATCTTCATAGTCCAACAGTCCGGCATAAGCATATGGTCCGGCTGTCCGAGGACCCCCTAATCCAGGACTCCCTCAACTATCACAGAGGGGTTCATCTTCCTTATTGGTGCCTCTCCGATGATGCATGAGTAGTTCATTGTAGACCTACGGTTCCGTAGTTAGTAGCTAGATGGCTTCCTCTCTCTCTTTTTATTCTCAATACAATGGTCTCTTGGAGATCTATTTGATGTAACTCTTTTTGCAGTGTGTTTGTTGGGATCTGATGAACTTTTGAGTTTATGATCAGATCTATGTTTTTATCCGTGAAAGTTATTTGAGTTCTTTGATCTCTTTTATGCATGATTACTTATAGCCTCGTATTTATTCTTCGAATATTTGGTTTAGTTAGGCCAACTAGATCGAATTTCTTGCCATGGGAAGAGGTGCTTTGTGATGGGTTTGATCTTACGGTGCTTGATCCCAGTGACAAAAGGGGAAACGACACGTATGTATCATTGCCATTAAGGATAACAAGATGGGGTCTATTTCTACATAAATAGATCTTGTCTACATCATGTCATCATTCTTATTGCATTACTCCGTTTCTCCATGAACTTAATACACTAGATGCATGCTGGATAGCGGTCGATGTGTGGAGTAATAGTTCTAGATGCAGGAAGGAGTCGGTCTACTAGTCTTGGACGTGATGCCTATATAATGATCATTGCCTGGATATCGTCATGAGTATTTGAAGTTCTATCAATTGCCCAACAGTAATTTGTTTACCCACCATTGCTATTTTTCTCGAGAGAAGCCACTAGTGAAATCTACGCCCCCGGGTCTCTTCTTTATTATATTTGCCTTCACGATCTATTTTATTTTCTTTTATTCTCAGATCTATTAATCTAGAAACCCAAAAATATCTCGCTGAATTTTCTTTTCTTTTATTTGCATCTATCAATCTACTAGAATTTTATCCCGTCAACTTGATAATTTCTGGCACCGCTACCCGAAAGGGATTGACAACCCCTTTAACATGTCGGGTTGCAAGTATTTGTTCTTTGTGTGCAGGAGCTGTTTACATGGTGTTGTGTGGTTCTCCTACTGGTTTGATAACGTTGGTCTCATCACTGAGGGAAATACCTACCGTTGCTGTGCTACATCATCCCTTTCTTTTTGGGGAAATACCGACGTAGTTCAAGCCGCATCATTCCCACAGATGCAAGACTATCACTAAAGCATATATATCTTTGTCATAAATGGGGTAGTTAAATTACACTCTGGAAAGTTTTTCGCTAAAGTATGTGATTGGGCGCTTCTCTTGCGTCAAAACACCTCCTATGCCATTACCACTAGTGTCACAATGCACTTCAAATGTTTTGCCAAAATTTGGCAATGCAAGCAATGGAGTATGTGTAAGCAAATTCTTAAGCTCATGAAATGTGGTATCTTGGGATGGTCCCCAAACAAATGTGCATTGTTTTTACTCAATGCGTGCAATGGTGCTAAAATCCTTCACAAAGCGATGATAAAATCCAGCTGAGCCAAGGAAGCTACACACTTGTTGCAAGTTGGTTGGTTGTGGCAGGGGTTTAATAGCATCAATTTTAGCTTCATGTACATGAACACCCTTAGAAGACACAACAAAACCCAAGAAAACAAGCTTGTCAACACCAAATGTGCATTTCTCCATATTAGCATAAAGCCGCTCGTTTCTAAGAGTTTGCAAAACGAATCTAAGATGGGTGACATGGTTGTCTAGAGTTTCGCTAAAGACAAGTATATCATCAAAGTATACCACAACAAATATGCCGATGTATTTGCGAAGAACATAATACATCACATGCATGAAAGTGCCGGGTTCTTCGAATAGGCCCGTAGGCATGACCAACCACTCATACAAGCCAAACTTGGTTTTGAAAGCGGTTTTCCATTCATTACCTTCTTGAATGCGAATTTGGTAATAGACACATTTAAGATCAATTTTTTAGAAAATGGTGGCTCCGCTAAGCTCATCTAGGATATCGTCAAGACATGGAATGGGATGCCTATGGCGAACGGTGATAACATTGATGGGTCGGCAATCGAAACACATGCGAAAACTACCATCCCTCTTAGGCACAAGAATAACCGGAAAGGCACAAGGACTTAAGCTTTCATGTACATGCCCATTGTCAATGAGGTGTTTCACTTGCCTTTGTATTTCCTTGGTTTCTTTGGGGTTGATGCTCCCATGGTGCCTTTCGGTAAAGGTGCGCTGCTACCTCTTGAGCACTGCGTTAGTTTTCCCTTCAACAGGAAAGGGTGATGCAGCAAAGTAGCGTAAGTATATCCCTCAGTTTTTGAGAACCAAGGTATCAATCCAGTAGGAGGCTTCACGCAAGTCCCTCGTACCTACACAAACAAACAAGACCTCGCAACCAACGCGATAAAGGGGTTGTCAATCCCTTCACGACCACTTGCGAAAGTGAGATCTGATAAAGATAATAAGATAAGATAAATATTTTTGGTATTTTGATGATATAGATTGGAAAGTAAAGATTGCAAAATAAAGTAGATTGGAAACTTATACGATGGAAAATAGACCCGGGGCCATAGGTTTCACTAGTGGCTTCTCTCGAGATAACATAAGTATTACGATGGGTGAACAAATTATTGTCGAGCAATTGATAGAAAAGTGCATAGTTATGAGAATATCTAGGCATGATCATGTATATAGGCATCACGTCCCCGACAAGTAGATCGAAACGATTCTGCATCTACTACTATTACTCCACACATCGACCGCTATCCAGCATGCATCTAGAGTATTAAGTTCATAAGAACAGAGTAACGCATTAGGCAAGATGACATGATGTAGAGGAATAAACTCAAGCAATATGATATAAACCCCATCTTTTTATCCTCGATGGCAACAATACAATACGTGCCTTGCTGCCCCTGCTGTCACTGGGAAAGGACACCGCAAGATTGAACCCCAAGCTAAGCACTTCTCCCATTGCAAGAAAGATATATCTAGTAGGCCAAACCAAACTGATAATTCGAAGAGACTTGCAAAGATAACCAATCATACATAAAAGAATTCAGAGGAGATTCAAATATTTCTCATAGATAAACGTGATCATAATCCCATAATTCATCGGATCTCGACAAACACACCGCAAAAAGAGTAACATCGAATAGATCTCCAAGAAGAACGAGGAGAACATTGTATTGAGATTCGAAGAGAGAGAAGAAGCCATCTAGCTAATAACTATGGACCCAAAGGTCTATGGTAAACTACCCACAACTCATCGGAGAGGCCCTGGCGTTGATGTAGAAGCCCTCCGTGATCGATTCCCCCTCCGGTAGAGCACCGGAAAAGGCCCCAAGATGGGACATCACGGGAACAGAAGGTTGCGGCGGTGGAAATAGGGTTTTGTGGTGCTCCTGGATGTTTTCGGGGTACGTAGGTATATATATGCGAAGGAAGTCAGTCAGGGGAGCCACGAGGGGCCCACGAGGGTGGGGGCGCACCCACCCCCCTAGGGCGCACCCTGGACCCTCGTGTCTGCCTCGTCTACTTCTTGACGTCCACTCCAAGTCTCCTGGATTGCGTTTGTTCCAAAAAGATCTCTCCCAAAGGTTTCATTCCGTTTGGACTCCGTTTGATATTCCTTTTCTTCGAAACACTGAAATAGGCAAAAAAACAGCAATTTGGACTGGGCCTCCGGTTAATAGGTTAGTCCTAAAATGATATAAAAGTGTATAGTAAAGTCCATAAACATCCAAAACAGGTAATATAATAGCATGGAACAATCAAAAGTTATAGAAACATTGGAGACGTATCAAGCATCCCCAAGCTTAATTCCTGCTCGTCCTCGAGTAGGTAAATGATAAAAATAGAATTTTTGATGTGGAATGCTACCTAGCATAATTCTCAATATACTTTTCTTTATTGTGGCATGAACGTTCAGATCCAAATGATTCAAGATAAAAGTTCATATTAACATAAAAATAGCAATACTTCAAGCATACTAACAAGTAATTATGTCCTATCAAACTAACATAGCCAAAGAATGCTTATCCCTACAAAATCATATAGTTAGGCTATGTTTCATTTTCGTCACACAAAATACTCCCATCATGCACAATCCCTGTTTCAGCCAAGCAATTGGTTCATACTTTTTAACATGCTTCAGCTTTTTTCAACTCTCACACAATACATGAGCGTAAGCCATGGACATAGCACTATGGGTGGAATAGAATATGATGATGGAGGTTGTGTAGAGAAGACAAAAAAGGAGAAAGTCTCACATTAACGAGGCTAATCAACGGGCTATGGAGATGCTCATCAATTGATGTCAACATGAGGAGTAGGGATTGCCATGCAACGGATGCACTAGAGCTATAAATGTATGAAAGCTCAACAAAAGAAACTAAGTGTCTCACGAAGACCTAGGGAATTTTGAGGAAGCCCATCCTCGGAATATACAAGCCAAGTTCTATAATGAAAAATTCCCACTAGTATATGAAAGTGACAAAATAAGAGACTCTCTATCATAAAGGTCATGGTGCTACTTTGAAGCACAAGTGTGGAAAAGGATAGTAACATTGTCCCCCTTTTTTGGGCCTTCCTTTTTTGGCCTTTCTCTTTTTTTGGCCTTTTTTTCAAGGGACAATGCTCTAATAATGATGATCATCACACTTCTATTTACTTACAACTCATGGATTACAACTTGATACTAGAACAAAATATGACTCTATATGAATGCCTCCGGTGGTGTACCGGGATGGGCAATGAATCAAGAGTGACATGTATGAATAATTATGCATGGTGGCTTTGCCACAAATACGATGTCAACTACATGATCATGCAAGGCAATATGACAATGATGAAACGTGTCATAATAAATGAAACGGTGGAAAGTTGCATGGCAATATATCTCGGAATGGCTATGGAAATGCCATAATAGGTAGGTATGGTGGCTGCTTTGAGGAAGATATAAGGAGGTTTGTGTGTGATAGAGCGTATAGTATCACGGGGTTTGGATGCACCGGCGAATTTTGCACCAACTCTCAAGGTGAGAAAGGGCAATGTGCGGTACCGTAGAGGCTAGCAATGATGGAAGGGTAAGAGTGCGTATAATCCATGGACTCACATTAGTCATAAAGAACTCATATACTTATTGCAAAAGTTTATTAGACCTCGAAGCAAAGTACTACTACACATGATCCTAGGGGAAGGGTTGGTAGGAGTTAACCATCGCGCGATCCCGACCTCCACTCATAAGGAAGGCAATCAAAAGAGCACCCCATGCTACAAATTTGTTACACAACTTTTACCATGCGTGCATGCTACAGGACTTGCCAATTTCAACACAAGTATTTATCAATTTCATAATTACCCAACTAGCATGACTCTAACATTACCACCTTTATATCTCAAAACAATTATCAAGCATCAAATTGATCATAGTATTCAATGCACTTTCTATGATAGTTTTTATTATACCCAACTTGGATGCCCATCATTCTAGGACCAATTTTATAACCATAGAAAATGCCATGCTATTCTAAAAGACTCTCAAAAAAATATAAGTGAAGCATGAGAGATCAATAATTTCTACAAAATAAAACCACCGCCGTGCTCTAAAAAGATATAAGTGAAGCACTAGAGCAAAATTGCCTAGCTCAAAAGATATAAGTGAAGCACATAGAGTATTCTAATAAATTATGAATCATGTGTGTCTCTACCAAAAGGTGTGTACAGCAAGGATGATTGTGGTAAACTAAAAATCAAAGACACATATCATACAAGATGCTCCAGGCAAAACACTATCATGTGGTGAATAAAAATATAGCTCCACGTAATAAAGTTACCGGTAGACGAAGACGAAAGAGGGGATGCCTTTTGGGGCATCCCCAAGCTTAGAATTTTGGTTGTCCTTGAATTACCTTGGGGTGCCATGGGCATACCCAAGCTTAGGCTCTTGCCACTCCTTATTCCATAGTCCATCAAATCTTTACCCAAAACTTGAAAACTTCACAACACAAAACTCAACAGGAAATCTCATGAGCTCCGTTAGTGCAAGAAAGAAAAACCACCACTTAAGGTACTGTGATGAACTCATTATTTATTTATATTGGTGTTAAACATACTGTATTCCATCTCCTCTATGGTTCATACCCCCTGATACTAGCCATAGATTCATCAAAATAAGCAAACAACACACGAAAAAAAGAATCTGTCAAAAACAGAACAGTCTGTAGTAATCTGTAACTTTCAAATACTTCTATAACTCTAAAAATCCTACCAAAATAGGAAGTCCTAGGAAATTTGTCTATTTATCTACTTCGAAAATAATCAACTAAAAATCACGCTTCTGTGATTTATTAAAATTATTCTCGTGCGTGCAAAAGTTTCTGTTTTTCAGCAAGATCAAATTAACTATCACCGTAGGTTATCCTATAGGTTCTACTTGGCACAAACACTAATTAAAACATAAAACGACATCTAAACAGAAGCTAGATGAATTATTTATTACTAAACAGGAACAAAAAATAAGGAACAAAAATAAAATTGGGTTGCCTCCCAACAAGCGCTATCGTTTAACGCCCCTAGCTAGGGATAAAAGCGAGAAATGATCTAAGTATTGCCATCTTTGGTATTCAATTCTTCAATAGAACACTTATAACCCTTAGGAGTTTCTTTATTTTTAGTAATGATTAAACTCCTAGGTAATAAATCAAGAAATTCATTTGTAACAAAAGGTTCCTTAATGATATCGAAAAAGTTGGGATGAAAACTTATCGATTTAAGATCCGCATTTTCCTTACTAGAAGATTCACCCTTATTTTTAGGAACATACATCAATTTGACAATTTTGGTAGGAGGAGTTGGAGTATTTTTCACGGATGAAAAGGCAGACCCTAAGTTAGTAATAATATCCTCAAGTTTACCGATTCTTGTAGAATCTTGATCTGTTCTTTCGTTAACTATAGGTTCCTTCTCTTTAAAAAAATTCAGAGTGACTCCAACCTTAGATCCATATTGGGAAATTCGGTTGTGGGTCTTTTTATCCAAATTTTCAATTAACTCAACAGTGGCAACTTTATTTCCGATAATTTCAAGCCTTTGCATCACATGTTCCAAAGTTAAAATGGTTCCATTAACCAAAAGAGGTGGTGGACCAAACAAATCTAACATAGCATTATAAGCATCAAAAGTATGGCTACCCAAGAAATTCCCTCCGGTGATGGCATCAAGAATGCATCTATTCCAAGGAGTAATGCCTACATAAAAATTGCGAAGAAGAACGGAAGTAGATTGCTTCCTAGTAGATCTGTTTTGAGCATTGCAAATTCTATGCCAAGCATTGCAAATTAAGAACTTCATGATCGGGAGTACTAACGATGATAAGAGGACTAGCCATGACGACGGAATAAACGATCTAACACACGAGCACACAAGAGGCAAGCGAAAAAGGGGCGAACAGAAAAGAGAGGGCGAATAAAATGGCAAGGGTGAAGTGGGGGAGAGGAAAACGAGAGGCAAATGGCAAATAATGTAATGCGAGGGAGAAGAGTTTGCGATGGGTACTTGGTATGTCTTGACTTGTGTGAAGACCTCCCCAGCAGCGGCGCCAAAAATCCTTCTTGCTACCTCTTGAGCACTTCGTTGGTTTTCCCTTGAAGAGGAAAGGGTGATGCAGCAAAGTAGCGTAAGTATTTCCCTCAGTTTTTGAGAACCAAGGTATCAATCCAGTAGGAGGCTTCACGCAAGTCCCTCGTACCTACACAAACAAACAAGAACCTCGCAATCAACACGATCAAGGGGTTGTCAATCCCTTCACGGCCACTTGAAAAAGTGAGATCTTACAGAGATAATAAGATAAGATAAATATTTTTGGTATTTTTATGATATAGATTGGAAAGTAAATATTGCAAAATAAAGTAGATTGAAAACTTATATGATGGCAAATAGACCCGGGGGCCATAGGTTTCACTAGTGGCTTATCTCGAGATAGCATAAGTATTACGGTGGGTGAACAAATTATTGTCGAGCAATTGATAGAAAAGTGCATAGTTATGAGAATATCTAGGCATGATCATGTATATAGGCATCACATCCGCGACAAGTAGATCGAAACAATTCTGCATCCAAGATACGTCTCCAACGTATCTATAATTTTTGATTGCTCCTTGCTACTTTATCTACTGTTTTGGACTATATTGGGCTTTATTTTCCACTTTTATATTATTTTTGGGACTAACCTATTAACCGGAGGCCCAGCCCAGAATTGCTGTTTTTTGCCTATTTCAGTATTTCGAAGAAACAGAATATCAAACGGAGTCCAAATGGAATGAAACCTTCGGGAACGTGATTTTCTCACCGAACGTGATCCAGGAGACTTGAACCCTACTCCATGAAGCTCCCGAGGAGGTCATGAGGGTGGAGGGCGCACCCCCTGGGCGCGCCCCCTACCTCGTGGGCCCCTCGGAGCTCCACCGACGTACTCCTTCCTCCTATATATACCTACGTATCCCCAATAGACCAGAGGAGGAGCCAAAAACCTAATTCCACCGTCGTACCTTCCTGTATCCACGAGATCCCATCTTGGGGCCTGTTCCGGAGCTCCGCCGGAGGGGGCATCCACCATGGAGGGCTTCTACGTCAACACCATAGCCCCTCCGATGAAGGGTGAGTAGTTTACTTCAGACCTTCGGGTCCATAGCTAGTAGCTAGATGGCTTCTTCTCTCTTTTTGGATCTCAATACAATGTTCTCCCCCTCTCTCGTGGAGATCTATTCGATGTAATCTTCTTTTTGTGGTGTGTTTGTTGAGACTGATGAATTGTGGGTTTATGATCCAGCTTATCTATGAATAATATTTGAATCTTCTCTGAATTCTTTTATGTATGATTGAGTTATCTTTGCAAGTCTCTTCGAATTATCCGTTTGGTTTGGCCAACTAGATTGGTAGTTCTTGCAATGGGAGAAGTGCATGGCTTTGGGTTCAATCTTGCGGTGTCCTTACTCAGTGACAGAAAGAGTTGCAAGGCACGTATTGTATTGTTGCCATCGAGGATAACAAGATGGGGTATTTATCACATTGCATGAATTTATTCCTCTACATCATGTCATCTTGCTTAAGGCGTTACTCTGTTTTTAACTTAATACTCTAGATGCATGCTGGATTGCGGTCGATGAGTGGAGTAATAGTAGTAGATGCAGAATTGTTTCGATCTACTTGTCTCGTACGTGATGCCTATATACATGATCATACCTAGATAACCTCATAACTATGCTCAATTCTATCAATTGCTCAACAGTAATTTGTACACCCACCGTAGAATACTTATGCTCTTGAGAGAAGCCACTAGTGAAACCTATGGCCCCCGGGTCTATTCTCATCATATCAATCTCCATCACTTTATTTACTTGCTTTGCCTTTTACTTTTTACTTTGCATCTTTATACCAAAAATACCAAAAATATTATCTCTATCACATCTCACTCTTGTAAGTGACCGTGAAGGGATTGATAACCCCTAAGCGTTGGTTGCGAGTTGCTATCGTTTTGTGCAGGTACGAGGGACTTGCCCATGACCTCCTACTGGATTGATACCTTGGTTCTCAAAAACTGAGGGAAATACTTACAGTACTGTGCTGCATCACCCCCTCCTCTTCGGGGAAAACCAACGCAAGCTCGATACATAGCAAGAAGGATTTCTGGCACCGTTGCCGGGGAGGCTTACGCAAAAGTCAACATACCAAGTACCCATCGCAATCCCTATCTCTCGCATTACATTATTTGCCATTTGCCTCTCGTTTTCCTCTCCCCCACTTCACCCTTGCCGTTTTATTCGCCCTCTCTTTCCCTTTGCCTTTTGTTTGCCCGTGTGTTAGTTTGCTTGCTTGTTGTGATGGCTCAAGATGCTACCAAATTGTGTGATTTCACCAATACCAATAACAATGATTTCCTTAGCACTCCGATTGCTCCTCTTTCCAATACTGAATCTTGTGAAATCAATACTGCCTTGTTGAATCTTGTTATGAAAGATCAATTCGCCGGCCTTCCTAGTGAAGATGCCGCTACTCATCTGAATAGCTTCGTTGATTTATGTGATATGCAAAAGAAAAAAGATGTCGATAATGATGTCATTAAATTTAAGCTAATTCCTTTTTCGCTTAGAGATCGTGCTAAAGCGTGGTTTTCGTCTTTGCGTAAAAATAGTATTTATTCTTGGAACAAGTGCAAAGATGCTTTTATCTCTAAGTATTTTCCTCCCGCTAAGATTATCTCTCTTAGAAACGATATTATGAATTTTAAGCAACTTGATCATGAACATGTTGCACAAGCTTGGGAGAGAATGAAATTAATGCTACGTATTGTCCTACCCATGGTTTGAACTTATGGATGATTATACAATTTTTTACGCCGGATTGAATTTTGCTTCTAGAAATCTTTTAGATTCGGCCGCAGGAGGCACTTTTATGGAAATCACTTTAGGAGATGCTACTAAACTCCTAGATAATATTATGGTCAATTATTCTCAATGGCATACTGAAAGATCTACTAATAAAAAAGTGCATGCTATAGAAGAAATTAATGTTTTGAGTGAAAAGATGGATGAACTTAGGAATTTATTTGTTAAGAGTGTTTCTTCTGATCCCAATAATATGCCTTTATCTACTTTGCTTGAGAATAATAATGAATCTATGGATGTGAATTTTGTTGGTAGGAATAGTTTTGGTAACAACGCGTTTAGAGGGAATTTTAATTCTAGGCCTTATCCTAGTAATCCTTCTAATAATTATGGAAATTCATACAACAACTCTTATGGAAATTTTAATAAGATGCCCTCTGAATTTGAGAGTAGTGTTAAAGAGTTTATGAATTCACAGAAGAATTTTAATGCTTTGCTTGAAGAGAAATTGCTTAAAGTTGATGATTTGGCTAGGAACGTTGATAAAATTTCTCTTGAGATTGATTCTTTAAAGCTTAGATCTACTCCTCCTAAGCATGATATCAATGAGTCTCTCAAAGCCATGAGAATTTCCATTGATGAGTGCAAAGAAAGGACCGCTAGGATGCGTGCTTCCAAAGATGCCTTTATTAAAGCATGTTCTTCTAAATCCTATGAAAATCAAGATGAAGATCTGAAAGTTATTGATGTGTCCCCTATTAAATCTTTGTTTTGCAATATGAATCTTGATGAAACTGAATATGATCTTCCTTTACCTAGAAGGTGTTCTAAGAATTCTGAGTTTTTGGATCTTGATGATGAAATTGATAAAAGTGGGATTGAAGGAAATAAAAATCTAGATATTGCTAAACCCACTATTTTAGATCTCAAGGAATTTAATTATGAAAATTGCTCTTTGACTGATTGTATTTTCTTGTTGCAATCCGTGTTAAATTCTCCTCATGCTTATAGTAAAATAAGGCCTTTACCGAACACATTTGTTGATGCCTTGATGCAATCCTATGAGGAAAAGCTTGAGTTGAAAGTTTCCATCCCTAGAAAACTCCATGATGAGTGGGAACCTACCATTAAAATTAAAATTAAATATTATGAGTTTCATGCTTTGTGTGATTTGGGTGCTAGTGTCTCTACTATCCCCAAAGCTTTGTGTGATTTGCTAGATTTCCGTGACTTTGATGAATGCTCTCTAAACTTGCATCTTGCGGATTCCACTATTAAAAAACCTATGGGAAGAATTAATTATGTTCTTATTGTTGCAAATAGGAATTATGTGCCCGTACATTTTATCGTTCTTGATATAGATTGCAATCCTTCATGTCCTATTATTCTTGGTAGACCTTTCCTTAGAACGATTGGTGCAATTATTGATATGAAGGAAGGGAATATTAGATTCTAATTTCCCTTAAAGAAGGGTATGGAACACTTCCCTAGAAATAAAATAAAATTACCATATGAATCTATCATGAGATCCACTTATGGATTGCCTACCAAAGATGGCAATACCTAGATCTATCCTTGCTTTTATTCCTAGTTAGGGGCGTTAAACGATAGCGCTTGTTGGGAGACAACCCAATTTTATTTTGTGTTCTTTGTTTTTTCTTCTGTTTAGGAATAAATAATCCATCTACCTTCTGTTTGGATGTGGTTTTATGTTTTAATTAGTGTTTGTGCCAAGTAAGACCTATAGGATAACCTACGATGATAGTTGATTTGATTCTGCTGAAAAACAGAAACCCTAGCGCTGACGAGATTAGCTGCCATTTTTTGCTAGAGAGTTATTTTGTGTTGATTCTTTTTGATGCTGATCAATAAACTAATTTTCCAGGACTTCCTATTTTTTTTTAGAATTTTTAGAGTTCCATAAGTGTGCGTTAGTTACAGATTACTACAGACTGTTCTGTTTTTGATAGATTCTGTTTTTCGTGTGTTGTTTGCTTATTTTGATGAATCTATGGCTAGTAAATTAGTTTATAAACCATATAGAAGTTGGAATACAGTAGGTTTAACACCAATATAAATAAAGAATGAGTTCATTACAGTACCTTGAAGTAGTCTTTTGTTTTCTTTCTCTAACGGAGCTCACGAGATTTCTATTGAGTTTTGTGTTGTGAAGTTTTCAAGTTTTGGGTGAATTCTTTTGATGGATTATGGAAGAAGGAGTGGCAAGAGCCTAAGCTTGGGGATGCCCATGGAACCCCCAAGATAATCAAGGACACCAAAAAGTCAAAGCTTGGGGATGCCCCGGAAGGCACCCCCTCTTTCGTCCACTTCCATCGATAATTTACTTGGAGCTATATTTTTATTCACCAACATGATATGTGTTTTGCTTGGAGTGTCTTGTATTATTTGTGTCTTTGCTTGATAGTCTACGACAATCATCCTTGCTGTACACACCTTTTTAGAGATCCATACATGATTTGGAATTTGTTAGAATACTCTATGTGCTTCACTTATATCATTTGAGCTTGATAGTTTTGCTCATAGTGCTTCACTTATATCTTTTGAGCGTGATAATTTTTGCTCTAGTGCTTCACTTAGATCTTTTAGAGCATGGTGGTGGATTTGTTTTAAAGAAACTTGATCTCTCATGCTTCACTTAGATTATTTTGAGAGTCATTAATAGCATGGTAATTTGCTTAATGTTAATATACTTAGTGTTCGAGATATGTGAAACTTTCTTTTGAGTGGATTGAATACTAAGATAAATCTAATGCTTAATAATTGTTTTAAGATATGGAGGTAATAATATCAAAGTCGTGCTAGTTGATAATTGTGAATTTGAGAAATACTTGTGTTAAAGTTTGCAAGTCCCGTAACATGCACGTATGGGTAAAGTTGTGTAACAAATTTGAAGCATGAAGTGTACCTGGCTTGTGCATCCTTATGAGTG
This sequence comes from Triticum aestivum, assembly GCF_018294505.1. Taxonomy (NCBI): domain Eukaryota; kingdom Viridiplantae; phylum Streptophyta; class Magnoliopsida; order Poales; family Poaceae; genus Triticum; species Triticum aestivum. Next base: position 213,666,006 of record NC_057801.1, read on the forward strand.
GCGGTCGGGGACGAGCGATGGTCTTTTCCTACCAATCTATCCCCCTAGGGGCATGCGTAGTAGTACTTTGCTTCGAGGGCTAATAAACTTTTGCAATAAGTATATGAGTTCTTTATGACTAATGTGAGTCCATGGATTATACGCACTTTTACCTTTCCGCATTTGCTAGCCTCTTCGGTACCGTGCATTGCCCTTTCTCACATTGAGAGTTGGTGCAAACTTCGCCGGTACATCCAAACCCCATGATATGATACGCTCTTTCACACACAAACCTCCTTATATCTTCCTCAAAACAGCCACCATACCTACCTATTATGGCATTTCCATAGCCATTCCGAGATATATTGCCATGCAACTTTCCACCGTTCCGTTCATCATGACATACTTTACTTTTGTCATATTGCCATTGCATGATCATGTAGTTGACATCGTATTTGTGGCAAATCCACCACGCATTATTTTTCATACATGTCACTCTTGATTCATTGCACCATCCCGGTACACCACCGGAGGCATTCATATAGAGTCATATCTTGTTCTAGTTTCGAGTTGTAATATCAAGTTGTTGTAATGAAAGTGTGATGATCATCATTATTAGAGAATTGCCCCAGTGAGGAAAAGGATGATGGAGACTATGATTCCCCCACAAGTTTGGATGAGACTCCGGACGAAAATAAATAAAAGAAAAGAAAAAAAAGAGGCCATAAAAAAAAGAGAAAAGGCCCAAATAAAAAAAATGAGAGAAAAAGAGAGAAGGGGCAATGTTACTATCCTTTTTCCACACTTCTGCTTCAAAGTAGCACCTTGTTTTTCATGTAGTGAGTCTCATATATTTGTGCTTCAAAGTAGCACCTTGTTCTTCATGTAGTGAGTCTCATATATTTGTGCTTCAAAATAGCACCATGTTTTTCATATAGTGAGTCTCATAAATTATCTTGTTCATACTGGTGGGAATTTTTCATTATAGAACTTGGCTTGTATATTCCAATGATGGGCTTCCTCAAAATGCCCTAGGTCTTCGTGAGCAAGCGAGTTGGATGCACACCCACTTGTTTTCTTTTGTTGAGCATTCATAGCTCTAGTGCATCCGTTGCATGGCAATCCCTACTCCTCATGTTGACATCAATTGATGGGCATCTCCATAGCCCGTTGATTATCCTCATCAATATGAGACTTTCTCCTTTTTTGTCTTCTCCACACAATCCCATCATCATATTCTATTCCACCTATAGTGCTACATCCATGGCTTGCGCTCATATATTGCGTGAGGGTTGAAAAAGCTAAAGCGCGTTAAAAAGTATGAAACAATTGCTTGGCTTGTCATCAAGGGTATAGAAGTTGGGAACATCTTTGTGTGACGAAAATGAAGCATAGCCTAACTATATGATTTTGTAGGGATGAACTTTATTTGTCCATGTTATTTTGAGATGACATAATTGCTTGATTAGTATGCTTGAAGTATTATTATTTTTATGTCAATATGAACTTTTATCTTGAATCTTTTCGGATCTGAATATTCGTACCATGATTAAGAAGATTTACATTGAAATTATGCCAAAGTATCACTCCCCATCAAAAATTCTTCTTTTCATCATTTACCTACTCGAGGATAAGTAGGAATTAAGCTTGGGGATGCCTGATACGTCTCCAACGTATCTATAATTTTTGATTGCTCCTTGCTACTTTATCTACTGTTTTGGACTATATTGGGCTTTATTTTCCACTTTTATATTATTTTTGGGACTAACCTATTAACCGGAGGCCCAGCCCAGAATTGCTGTTTTTTGCCTATTTCAGTATTTCGAAGAAACAGAATATCAAACGGAGTCCAAATGGAATGAAATCTTCGGGAACGTGATTTTCTCACCGAACGTGATCCAGGAGAACCAAGGTATGAAATTTTCGGAAACGGAGTCCGAATGGAATGAAATCTTCTGTTTGCGGTGTGTTTGTTGAGAACCAAGGTATCAATCCAGTAGGAGGCTTCACGCAAGTCCCTCGTACCTACACAAACAAACAAGAACCTCGCAATCAACATGATCAAGGGGTTGTCAATCCCTTCACGGCCACTTGCAAAAGTGAGATCTTACAGAGATAATAAGATAAGATAAATATTTTTGGTATTTTTATGATATAGATTGGAAAGTAAATATTGCAAAATAAAGTAGATTGAAAACTTATATGATGGCAAATAGACCCGGGGGCCATAGGTTTCACTAGTGGCTTATCTCGAGATAGCATAAGTATTACGGTGGGTGAACAAATTATTGTCGAGCAATTGATAGAAAAGTGCATAGTTATGAGAATATCTAGGCATGATCATGTATATAGGCATCACATCCGCGACAAGTAGATCGAAACGATTCTGCATCCATGATACGTCTCCAACGTATCTATAATTTTTGATTGCTCCTTGCTACTTTATCTACTATTTTGGACTATATTGGGCTTTATTTTCCACTTTTATATTATTTTTGGGACTAACCTATTAACCGGAGGCCCAGCCCAGAGTTGCTGTTTTTTTTGCCTATTTCAGTATTTCGAAGAAACGGAATATCAAACGGAGTCCAAATGGAATGAAATCTTCGGGAACGTGATTTTCTCACCGAACGTGATCCAGGAGACTTGGACCCTACTCCAAGAAGCTCCCGAGGAGGTCACGCGGGTGGAGGGCGCGCCCCCTGGGCGCGCCCCCCTACCTTGTGGGCCCCTTGGAGCTCCACCGACGTACTCCTTCCTCCTATATATACCTACGTATCCCCAATAGACCAGAGGAGGAGCCAAAAACCTAATTCCACCGTCGTACCTTCCTGTATCCACGAGATCCCATCTTGGGGCCTGTTCCGGAGCTCCACCGGAGGGGGCATCCACCACGGAGGGCTTCTACATCAACACCATAGCCCCTCCGATGAAGTGTGAGTAGTTTACTTCAGACCTTTGGGTCCATAGCTAGTAGCTAGATGGCTTATTCTCTCTTTTTGGATCTCAATACAATGTTCTCCCCCTCTCTCGTGGAGATCTATTCGATGTAATCTTCTTTTTGCGGTGTGTTTGTTGAGATCGATGAATTGTGGGTTTATGATCTAGCTTATCTATGAATAATATTTGAATCTTCTCTGAATTCTTTTATGTATGATTGAGTTATATTTGCAAGTCTCTTCGAATTATCCGTTTGGTTTGGCCAACTAGATTGTTAGTTCTTGCAATGGGAGAAGTGCATGGCTTTGGGTTCAATCTTGCGGTGTCCTTACTCAGTGACAGAAAGAGTTGCAAGGCACGTATTGTATTGTTGCCATCGAGGATAACAAGATGGTGTATTTATCATATTGCATGAATTTATCCCTCTACATCATGTCATCTTGCTTAAGGCATTACTTTGTTTTTAACTTAATACTCTAGATGCATGCTGGATAGCGGTCGATGAGTGGAGTAATAGTAGTAGATGCAGAATCGTTTCGATCTACTTGTCTCGGACGTGATGCCTATATACATGATTATACCTAGATAACCTCATAACTATGCTCAATTCTATCAATTGCTCAACAGTAATTTGTTCACCCACTGTAGAATACTTATGCTCTTGAGAGAAGCCACTAGTGAAACCTATGGCCCCCGGGTCTATTCTCATCATATCAATCTCCATCACTTTATTTACTTGCTTTGCCTTTTACTTTTTACTTTGCATCTTTATACCAAAAATACCAAAAATATTATCTCTATCAGATCTCACTCTCGTAAGTGACCTTGAAGGGATTGACAACCCCTAAGCATTGGTTGCGAGTTGCTATCATTTTGTGCAGGTACGAGGGACTTGCGCGTGACCTCCTACTGGATTGATACCTTGGTTCTCAAAAACTAAGGGAAATACTTATGCTACTATGCTGCATCACCCCCTCCTCTTCGGGGAAAACCAACGCAAGCTCGAGATGTAGCAATCCACTACTATTACTCCACACATTGGCCGCTATCCAGCATGCATCTAGAGTATTAAGTTCATAAGAATAGAGTAACACATTATGCTAGAAAACATGATGTAGAGGGATAAACTCAAGCAATATGATATAAACCCCATCTTTTTAACCCCGATGGCAACAATACAATACGTGCCTTGTGATACGTCTCCAACGTATCTATAATTTTTGATTGTTCCATGCTATTATAGTACCCGTTTTGGATGTTTATGGGCTTTACTTTACACTTTTATATCATTTTTGGGACTAACCTACTAACCGGAGGCCCAACCCGAATTGTTGTTTTTTTGCCTATTTTAGTGTTTCGAAGAAAAGGAATATCAAACGGAGTCCAACCGGAATGAAACCTTCGGGAGCGATCTTTTTGGAACAAACGCAATCCAGGGGACTTGGAGTGGACCTCGAGCAACAAACGAGGCGGCCACGAGGGTGCCCGACATGCCCCCCACCCTCGTGGGCCCCTCGAGCATCCACCGACCTACTTCTTCCTCCTATATATACTCCCGTACCCTGAAAACATCGGGGATCACCACGAAAAACTATTTCCACCACCGCAACCTTCTGTATCTGCTAGATCCCATCTTGGAGCCTTCGCCGACGCTCCACCGGAGGGGGAATCGACCATGGAGGGCCTCCACATCATCTCCAAGGCCTCTCCGATGAGTTGTGAGTAGATTACCATAGACCTTTGGGTCCATAGTTATTAGCTAGATGGCTTCTTCTCTCTCTCTTTGAATCTCAATACAAAGAAAGTTCTCCTCGATCTTCTTCGAGATCTACTCGATGTAACTCTTTTTGATGGTGTGTTTGTCGAGATCCGATGAATTGTGGGTTTATGATCAAGTTTATCTATGAGAAATAATTGAATCTCCTCTGAATTCTTTTATGTATGATTGGTTATCTTTGCAAGTCTCTTCGAATGATCAGTTTGGTTTGGCCTACTAGATTGATCTTTCTTCCAATGGGAGAAGTGCTTAGCTTTGGGTTCAATCTTGCTGTGTCTTTTCCCAGTGACAGCAGGGGCAGCAAGGCACGTATTGTATTGTTGCCATTGAGGATAAAAATATGGGGTTTATATTATATTGCATGAGTTTATCCCTCTACATCATGTCATCTTTCTTAATGTGTTACTCTGTTCTTATGAACTTAATACTCTAGATGCAGGCAGGAGTCGGTCGATGTGTGGAGTAATAGTAGTAGATGCAGAATTGTTTTGATCTACTTGTCACAGACGTGATGCCTATATACATGATCATGCCTAGATAATCTCATAACTATGCACTTTTCTATCAATTGCTCGGCAGTAATTTGTTCACCCACCGTAATACTTATGCTATCTTGAGAGAAGCCACTAGTGAAACCTATGGCCCCTGGGTCTATCTTTTATCATATAAGTTTTCCATCTACTTTTATTTGCATCTTTTATTTTCCAATCTATATCATAAAAATACCAAAAGTATTTACTTTATCTTATTATCTCTATCAGATCTCACTTTTGCAAGTTACCGTAAAGGGATTGACAACCCCTTTATCGCATTGGTTGCGAGGTTCTTGTTTGTTTGTGTAGGTGCGTGGGACTTTTGAGGAGCCTCCTACTTGATTGATACCTTCTCAAAAACTGAGGGAAATACTTACGCTACTTTGCTGCATCACTCTTTCCTGTTCAAGGGAAAAACCATCGCAAGCTCAAGACGTAGCAAGAAGGATTTCTGGCGCCGTTGCCGGGGAGGTCTTCGCTCAAGTCAAGACATACCAAGTACCCATCACAAATTCATCTCCCTTGCATTACATTATTTGCCATTTGCCTCTCGTTTTCCTCTCCCCCACTTCACCCTTGCCGTTTTATTCGCCCTCTCTTTTCCGTTTGCCTCCCTCTTTCTCTTTCTCCTCACATTTTTTGCCGTTATGTCTGAAACAGGGGAGATTATCATTGATATGGACAATAATGATAACATGGAAAATTTTGATGCTCCTGCTGAAGAACCCCCTATCTTACATACTAAAATTTTTCGAATCGGTAGTGGTAATATTATTGGAAAAGGGGTTATTCAAGATTTCTTTACTTGTGCCGGTGCTTTACCTTCTATGTGTAGTTCTATTCTGCATAGAACTAGTAGTCTTGCGGATGCTATTGCCATGCTTATAGTTGAACTTGAAAGACAATTTGTGCACATGCATCCTTGCATACAAAGGATTTTCATAGAATTTTCTAATATTGAGCATTCTTCTGTTAAGCGCGCGGCTACTATCTTTTTGGCACATGAGTTTAGATTTATAATAAAAGAAGCCAAAGAAATTTTTGCACACTATAGGGTGGACGCTGTCCGTCCTCCCATAGAGGCGATCCTCTTCGATCAAGAGGAAATAATGCGTTTCCAATCTTTGGACTATGTTGCTTTTAATGAAAACCTTAAAAAAAGGTTCCTACCACTGTTCTAGTTGATAGAATTTCTTAACTTAATAATGATTTTGCTATTCGAAATAATGAGCTAGGATATTCTATTGAGTGTAGACTCAAGAGGTTCTGTCAAAAGAATGTTTATAATGATGAATTGGTTGTGCAATATGAAGGGCCGAAGGAGGAACCCATACCTCCTGAGATTGATCTTGGGGACTTTTGTCCCGTTAAATTTAGCCCTTTTGATTACTTTTGCTTGCCACAAAGAAAACTTGCTACTGAACGTAGAGAGTATGAGGTGAGTTTTCGTGATCTATCCTATTATTATGGCACTACTTAGATCTATCCTCGCTTTTATGCCTAGCTAGGGGCGTTAAATGATAGCGCTTGTTGGGAGGCAACCCAATTTTTTTTTTGCTTTTTGCTTCTGTTTAGTAATAAACATTTCATATAGCTTCTGTTTAGATGTGTTTTCATGTTTTAATTAGTGTTTGTGCCAAGTAGAACCTATAGGATAACCTACGGTGATAGTTAATTTGATTCTGCTGAAAAACAGAAACTTTGCGTGCACGAAAATAATTTTAGTAATTCACCGAAACGTGATTTTGCGTTGATTCTTTTTTATGTAGATCAATATACAAATTGACTATGACTTCCTATTTTGGTAGGATCTTTAGAGTTCCAGAAGTATTCGAAAGTTACAGATTGCTACAGGCTGTTCTGTTTTTGACAGATTCTGTTTTTCGTGTGTTGTTTGCTTATTTTGATGCATCTATGGCTAGTATCAGGGGGTATGAACCATAGAGAAGTTGGAATAAAGTAGGTTTAACTCCAATATAAATAAAGAATGAGTTCATCACAGTACCTTATGTGCTGGGTTTTCTTTCTTGCACTAACGGAGCTTATGAGATTTCCTATTGAGTTTTGTGTTATGAAGTTTTCAAGTTTTGGGTAAAGATTTGATGGACTATGGAATAAGGAGTGGCAATAGCCTAAGCTTGGGGATTCCCATGGCACCCCAAGATATTCAAGGATAACCAAAAGCCTAAGCTTGGGGATGCCCCGGAAGGCATCCCCTCTTTCGTCTTCGTCTATCAGTAAGTTTACTTGGAGCTATATTTTTATTCGCCACATGATATGTGTTTTTCTTGGAGCATCTTGTATGATATTATTATTTGCTTTCTAGTTTACCACAATCATCCTTGTTGTACACACCTTTTGGGAGAGACCCACTTGATTTGGAATTTATTAGAATACTCTATGTGCTTCACTTATATCTTTTGAGCTAGATAGTTTTGCGCTAGTGCTTCACTTATACCTTTTTGAGCGCGACGATGGTTTAATTTTGTAGAAATTCTTGATATCTCATGATTCACTTATATTATTTTGAGAGTCTTATAGAACAGCATGGTATTTTCTATGGTTATAAAATTGGTCCTTGAATGGTGGGCATCCAAGTTGGGTATAATAAAAACTATCATAGAAAGTGAATTGGATGCTATGATCAATTTGACGCTTGATAATTGTTTTGAGATATGAGGATGGTGATATTAGAGTCATGCTAGTGGGGTAATTATGAATTTTAGGAATACTTGTGTTGAAGTTTGTTATTCCTGTAGCATGCACGTATGGTGAACCGCTTTGTGATGAAGTTGGAGCATATTTTATTTATTGATTGTCTTCCTTATGAATGAAGGTCGGGGACGAGCGATGGTCTTTTCCTACCAATATATCCCCCTCGGAGCATGCGTGTAGTATTTTGTTTTCAAAGACTTGTGGATTTTTGCAATAAGTATATGAGTTCTTTATGACTAATGTTGAGTCCATGGATTATACGCACTCTCACCCTTCCACCATTGCTAGCCTCTCTTGTGCCGCGCAACTTCCGCCGGTACCATACACCCAACATATACCTTCCTCAAAACAGCCATCATACCTACCTATTATGGCATTTCCATAGCCATTCCAAGATATATTGCCATGCAACTTTCCACCGTTCCGTTTATTATGACACGCCTCATCATTGTCATATTGCTTTTGCATGATCATGTAGTTGACATCATATTTGTGGCAAAGCCACCTTCACAATTTTTCATACATGTCACTCTTGGTTCATTGCATATCCCGGTACAACGCTGGAGGCATTCATATAGAGTCATATTTTGTTCTAAGTATCGAGTTGTAATCTTGAGTTGTGAGCTCTGTTGGAAATGGCAGTGCCTAGGAGGCGCTTAGGCACACCTAGGCGCTAGGCAATGGCCAAACGCCTCGCCTAGGGCATAAATGGAGGTCTAGACAGGGCAAGCTAGGAATTGCCTATGCAAGCAAGAAATCATGCCACATACTGCACTAATATGCCAAACGAGTTATATTGAATGGTTGTCGACGGTAATTAACCTATTTATATGCCCTAAACTAATATCAACACACATATAATAATCACAAATACACTACGAGTAAAAACTATTTTACCGCCTAGGCCGCGCCTAGGGCGCTTAGGCCAACCGCCTCGCTTACGCCTACTGCTTTTTCCAACCTTTTTGTAAGTAAATAAATGTGTGATGATTATCATTACTAGAGCATTGTCCCAAGTGAGGAAAGGATGATGGAGACTATGATTCCCCCACAAGTTGGGATGAGACTTCGGACTTTACAAAAAAAAGAGAAAGGCCAAATAAAAAAATATGAGAAAAAAGAGAGAAGGGACAATGCTACTATCCTTTTTACAACACTTGTGCTTCAAAGTAGCACCATGATCTTCATGATAGAGAGTCTCCCATGTTGTCACTTTCATATACTAGTGGGAATTTTTCATTATAGAACTTGGCTTGTATATTCCAATGATGGGCTTCCTCAAAACGCCCTAGGTCTTTGTGAGCAAGCAAGTTGGATGCACACCCACTTAGTTTCCTTTGTTGAGCTTTCATACATTTATAGCTCTAGTGCATCCATTGCATGGCAATCCCTACTCACTCACATTGATATCTATTAATGGGCATCTCCATAGCCCGTTGATACGCCTAGTTGATGTGAGACTATGTTCTCCTTTTTTGTCTTCTCCACAACCACCATTCTATTCCACATATAGTGCTATGTCCATGGCTCATGCTCATGTATTGCGTGAAAGTTGAAAAAGTTTGAGAATACTAAAGTATAAAACAATTGCTTGGCTTGTCATCGGTGTTGTGCATGATTAAATATTTTGTGTGGTGAAGATAGAGCATAGCCAGACTATATGATTTTGTAGGGATAACTTTCTTTAGCCATGCTATTTTTAGAAGACATGATTGCTTTGTTATTATGCTTGAAGTATTACTATTTCTTATGTTAATACTCTGTTGGAAAAGGCAGTGCCTAGGAGGCGCTTAGGCACGCCTAGGCGCTAGGCAATGGCCAAACGCCTCGCCTAGGGCATAAATGGAGGTCTAGGCAGGGCAAGCTAGGAATTGCCTATGCAAGCAAGAAATCATGCCACATACTGCACTAATATTGCAAACGGGTTATATTGAATGGTTGTCGACGGTAATTAACCTATTTATATGCCCTAAACTAATATCAACACACATATAATAATCACAAATACACTACGAGTAAAAACTATATTACCGCCTAGGGCGCGCCTAGGGCGCTTAGGCATCGCCTAAGCACTAGGCAAAGGCCAACTGCCTCGCTTACGCCTACCGCTTTTTCCAACCTTGTGTTAATAGGAACTTTTATTTTGAATCATTTGGACCTGAAAATTCATGCCACAATAAAGAAAATTACATTGAGAAATATGCTAGGTAGCATTCCACATCAAAAATTCTGTTTTTATCATTTACCTACTCGAGGACGAGCAGGAATTAAGCTTGGGTATGCTTGATACGTCTCCAACATATCTATAATTTTTGATTGTTCCATGCTATTATATTACCTGTTTTGGATGTTTATGGGCTTTACTTTACACTTTTATATCATTTTTGGGACTAACCTACTAACTGGAGGCCCAGCCTGAATTGCTGTTTTTTTGCCTATTTCAGTGTTTCGAAGAAAAGGAATATCAAACAGAGTCCAAACGGAATGAAACCTTCAGGAGCGATCTTTTTGGAACAAACGCAATCCAGGGGACTTGGAGTGGACATCAAGAAACAAACGAGGCGGCCACGAGGGTGCCCGGTGTGCCCGCTGGGGGTGGGCGCGCCCCCCACCCTCGTGGGCCCCTCGAGCATCCACCGACCTACTTCTTCCTCCTATATATACTCTCGTACCCTGAAAACATCAGGGAGCACCACAAAAAACTATTTCCACCGCCGCAACCTTCTGTATCCGCGATATCCCATCTTGGAGCCTTCATCGGTGCTCCGCCGAAGGGGGAATCGACCATGGAGGGCCTCTACATCATCTCCAAGGCCTCCCCGATGAGTTGTGAGTAGTTCACAGACCTTTGGGTCCATAGTTATTAGCTAGATGGCTTCTTCTCTCTCTTTGAATCTCAATACAAAGTTCTCCTCGATCTTCTTGGAGATCTATTCGATATAACTCTTTATTGCGGTGTGTTTGTCGAGATTTGATGAATTATGGGTTTATGATCAAGTTTATCTATGAGAAATATTTGAATCTCCTCTGAATTCTTTTATGTATGATTGGTTATCTTTGCAAGTCTCTTCGAATTATCAGTTCGGTTTGGCCTACTAGATTGATCTTTCTTGCAACGGGAGAAGTGCTTAGCTTTGGGTTCAATCTTGCGGTGTCCTTTCCTAGTGACAGCATGGACAGCAAGGAACGTATTGTATTGTTGCCATCGAGGATAAAAATATGGGGTTTATATCATATTGCATGAGTTTATCCCTCTACATCATGTCATCTTTCTTAATGCGTTACTCTGTTCTTATGAACTTAATACTCTAGATGCAGGCAGGAGTCGGTCGATGTGTGGAGTAATAGTAGTAGATGCAGAATCATTCTGATCTACTTGTCATGGACGTGATGCCTATATACATGATCATGCCTAGATAATCTCATAACTATGCGCTTTTCTATCAATTGCTTGACAGTAATTTGTTCACCCACCGTAATACTTATGCTATCTTGAGAGAAGCCACTAGTGAAACCTATGGCCCATGGGTCTATCTTTTATCATATAAGTTTTCCATCTACTTTTATTTGCATCTTTTATTTTCCAATCTATATCATAAAAATACCAAAAATATTTACTTTCTCTTATTATCTCTATCAGATCTCACTTTCCAATTTACCGTGAAGGGATTGACAACCCCTTTATCGCGTTGGTTGCGAGGTTCTTGTTTGTTTGTGTAGGTGCGTGGGACTTTTGAGGAGCCTCCTACTGGATTGATACATTGGTTCTCAAAAACTAAGGGAAATACTTACACTAATTTGCTGCATCACCCTTTCCCCTTCAAGGGAAAAACCAACGCAATCTCAAGACGTAGCACCTTGCTGTCACTGGGAAAGGACAGCGCAAGATTGAACCCAAAGCTAAGCACTTCTCCCATTGCAAGAAAGATCAATCTAGTAGGCAAAACCAAACCGATAATTCGAAGAGACTTGCAAAGATAACCAATCATACATAAAAGAATTCAGAGGAGATTCAAATATTTCTCATAGATAAACTTGATCATAAACCCACAATTCATCGGATCTCGACAGACACACCACAAAAAGAGTTACATCGAATATATATCCAAGAAGATCAAGGAGAACATTGTATTGAGATTTAAAGAGAGAGAAGAAGCCATCTAGATAATAAGTATGGACCCGAAGGTCTATGGTAAACTACTCACAACTCATTAGAGAGGCCTTGGCGTTGATGTAGAAGCCCTCCATGATCGATCCCCCCTCCGGCGGAGCACCGGAAAAGGCCCCAAGATGGGATCTCATAGGTAATGAAGGTTGCAATGGTTGAAATAGGGTTTCATGGTGCTCCTGGATGTTTTCCGGGTATGTAGGTATATATAGGCGAAGGAAGTCGGTCAGGGGAGCCACAAGGGGCCCACGAGGGTGGGGGGCACGCCCAACCCCCTAGGGCACGCCCTGGACCCTCCTGGCCGCCTCGTCTACTTCTTGACGTCCACTCCAAGTCTCCTGGATTGCGTTTGTTCCAAAAAGATCTCTCCCGAAGGTTTCATTCCATTTGGAATCCATTTGATATTCCTTTTATTCGAAACACTAAAATAGGCAAAAAAAACAACAATTTGGACTGGACCTCCGGTTAATAGGTTAGTCCCAAAAATGATACAAAAGTGTATAGTAAAGCCCATAAACATCCAAAACAGGTAATATAATAGCATGGAACAATAAAAAATTATAGATACGTTGGAGACGTATCATGCGCCGGGGATGAGGTCGATGCGGTGTTTACCTTGTAGTGGAGGTAGACCCGGAGATAGCTCATCGGGTAAAACGTGCGCAAACTCCTACAATAGATTAGACAACACTAAAGGTAGATGGTGAGAGGTGTTAGTCCTTGCCACTTCGTCTTTGCATACTAGGACATAGTGTAGGACACTAGATGGGTTCTCACACACTTCTCTCATGTCTCTTTTGGTAGCTAAAAGCACTAAGTTTTTCTTGTCGCTCATCGTGGAGGCACTCAATTTGGGCTTGTGGCGCTCACTCTCTTTTTGGTGGCTCACTCTCTCACTATTATCTCCATGATGGGTAGATGCTTGCTTGTCGGCGATCACTTTACTTTGCGACATGGTTCATAGCATGTACTCCTTTCGCTTCATCTTGAATCTATAGTGCTTGGTTCACCCATTGTGGATGACACCGTGGTCGAATTACCAAGGTCGTCCAAGTAGGAGGTGGCAAACGGACATGGAACCACATCACACTCCAATGTGTCTTCATATGCTCCAATCTTGAAGGAGCCTTGAACATTGTGCTCCACTTGAATGGTGCTGGAGTCGCTAAGTCATTGGACCTTGTAGGGATGAGGATGCTTCATCTTGACCAATTGTAGCTTGGAGCATAGAACTTCACTTGCCAAATTGTGGAAACTTCCTCCGTCGATGATGACATTCACGGAACGACCATTGATGCCCTCTTTGGTGTCGAAGATGTGGCAACGTTGGTCTTCATCTTGTTGGTGTTGAAGTGTCAAGATCTTGGAGACGACAAGAGCAGGGCTCGAATCATTGTCACAATAGACTTGGCCATCTTTGTGTTCATTCACTTGACGGTGCATGGCCACATTCTCAAGTGCTTCCATTTCTTCCTCACTCATGGAGTCATAGGTGTCGTTGTTGTTGGCGATCATAGTGTGCCGAGTGGGGCACTCAAATGTCTTATGGCCTCTGCCTTGACATGTGAAGCACTTGACGGAAATCATCTTGACGGTCTCATCCGGTGGAGTAGATGATGATGAAGCTCTCGGCTTGAGGTTGCTTGTAGTAGGAGGACGACTTGAAGATGTCGAAGTCTTCTTGTAACTTGACTTGTCGCCATTGCTTGGTGTAGATTTTGTCGAGGTAGAAGGCATCGTAGTCGTTGAAGTTTGATTGCATGAACCGTAGGTCTTGGAAGAGTACTTGGCGTATTTGTAATCATCTTGCACTTGTCACTCCGCCGGTGGTGTCCGCAGGCCCAACCAGGTCCTTGGTGTGCTTTGCCGGCAGAACTTCCCGGGGTGGATCATGTTGCCCGGTGAGGGTCAGGCTCCACATCTAGCACCTAGCTGGGAGTTGTACTTGGCTGCCCCAGCCCCGCCGGAGGAGAGGGTCGACGGTGTCTTGGGCGAGTCGGTAGCCGACATTGTGATCTTGACGTTTTGGGTAGTTTCTCCTACAGAATTAAAAATCAACAGTACCTGGTGATTGTCCTAATCAGTGTTGTCTTGTTTGATTGCAGACCTTCTACAGGTGTCTTGAGGAACACGAGCATGCCGTGGCTGTGGTTGTCGAAGCCAAGTGCAAGCGCCTACTTCAGAACTTACGGCATGAGGCTCGGGTGCAGGCTGTTCGAGACTACTATGCCTCGACTAACATTAAGAGGTCCAAGACAAAGTGCCGAGGAAAGTTTCTGAGTAAGGAGAAGTACATGAAGGTAATTACCTATTCTTAAGACCTTGTACTTAGTTTCCTTGTTTTGATTCATAGGCATAGCGTGAAATTTCTCTTGACTAACTTAGGTGCCCCCGAGATGGTGTGCGGGTAGGATGGACTGTTGGGAGGTTTTGGTGGATGAGTGGTGCTCTCCCCAATGGCTAGCCGTCCACAACAAGGCCGAGGATAAGCGTGCCCAAATGCAAGGTGTGCCACACCATCAAGGGAGCTCCAACCTGTTTGAGTACGGGGATAACTGGGTATGTGGTTTGCTTCATGATTCATGCAATTTCATTCTTCATGCTAGCTTGAGACCTTCACTAATATTTTGTTCCTCTCTTTTAGGCACGACACAACAAGAAGGAGGTGTCAGGGGTGTTCGACCTCTATGCCATGGCCCATACTGCCCCGTACAAGAAGGACAAGGCATTCTCTGAGTCTGACCTCGGTCATCCAGAGAGCTTCACCAACATCTCCTCCCACCAAAAACTCGTGCCAGAGACAAGGGGAAGAAGAGGAAAGGGGAGGACTTTAACCCGAGCCAGAGTCCTTTTGATCCAGAGCTGGTGATGATATCTGGTGGTGGGAGGTAGCATGGATCGGTAGCCATTGGGGATGGACTGATACGTTGTCCTAGAACTCTTCGGAGATTCGCCAGACGAGCTCCGATACTAAGATAAGGCCTCGTCCACGACCAATGGAGCTCGCCATCGAGGCTAGGGCCCAGGATCTTCTGGCAAAGGCAAACAGGCAGGCGGCAGAGAGGGAGAGGAACATGGAGGAGAGGACAGCTAGACTGTTGGAGGAGGAGAGGAACCGAAACGACGCATCTCACCAGGCCCTATACGAGCTCCTCGTGGTAAGTTTCTCTTGCATATTAGCCAAATCATGCACGTAATGTTTGTTTCGTTACTAACTAATTGACTGACTCGTGAAAACCAAATGTGCAGTCCGTGTGCCAGAGCAACGGTCAGATCCCTCCGCCGATGCCCCAGATTAGTATAGCACCCACGGTGAGTTTCATTTGAATGGTCATTAGTTACTAGTATTCACATTTGAGTTGCATCATGCTAACGAGACATTGCAAATGATCTTTGGTGCAGCATGCCTCCTAACAAGCATCGACTGATCCTTCTCCGTCTGCCATTGGCGCAACCCCGACCAGTCCTTCACCTCCGTGATGATGGTAAGTTTTACCAAGTGTTTTGCTTAACAAATGCATACTTAGCTTAATAAATGACCTATTTAGCTCCAAAATGACCTATATTTAGCTTATTTTCCTCGAAAATGACATGATAATCTTACTTAGCTCCAAAATGACTTATACTTAGTTTATTTTCATCGAAAATGACATAATAACCTTACTTAGCTCCAAAATGACATATTTTACCTAGGATAGCTATAAAATGACGTGTACTTAGCATTTATTCCTCCAAAATGACTTAATATGCTTAGTTAGCTAAAGACGGCATAACTACCTAGGGTAGCTCAATAATGACCTATACTTAGCTTAGCTAGTTCATTTATGACATAATTAGCTTACTTAGGTAAAAATTGGCATAATAACCTTGGTTTAGCTCCAAGCTGTCATATACTTCGCTTATTTTCCTCCAAAATGACATAATAACCTTACCTAGCTCCAAAATGACCGATTTTTAACTAGGATAGCGCTAAATGACTCACACTCCATTTTTCCTCCAAAATGAATAAATATGCTTAGTTAGCTAAAAAATGGCATAACTACCTATGTTAGCTCAAAAATGACCTATACTTAGCTTATTTAGTTCATTTATGACATACTTAGCATACTTAGGTCAAAAATGGCATAATAATCTTGGTTACCTCCAAAATGACATATACTTAGCTTATTTTCCTTGAAAATAACATAATAACCTTACTTAGCTCCAAAATGACCTATTTACCTAGGTTAACTCTAAAATGGCCTACACTTAGCATTTTTCCTCCAAAATGACTTAATATGCTTAGTTAGCTAAAAAATGGCATAATTACCTAGGTTACCTTAGTTAGAAGAAGAAGAAGATAAAGAAGAGGAGAAAAAGAAAGGGAAGAAAAAAATATTCTTCTTCTTCTAGCTAGTCTTCTTCTTCTAGTCTTCTTCTTGTTCTAACTTTCTTCTTTCCCAATTTGCAGATTTGCTTTAGATCACGGAAGCTTGTGTTGATGGAGTCTACTCTTCTCCTTGTCCTTCCTTTTTGTTTTGATTTCGTAGGATGAACAATATGAAACTTGCTACCTATATATGTATGTATGGATGAAACCATTGTATGCTTGTTGTTGGATATGTTAGCTATATATATGTTGGATATGGACTTTCGATTTAGTATGTATATGTGTTGGATGATCATATCCATATGGCAGGGATATGTATGCTTGTCGAAAGCATTTTCAAATATGTGTGTATATATCTATATATGTATATATATATAGAGAGAGAGAAGCACTATTCTGATCCTGGGATCAGAATAACTATTTGGATAACGCCGGGCCTATATAGGGCCCGATTAGGTCCTCCCGAACTCCCCTAACCTCCCACTCCCACGCCTGATGCCCATGCACCCCCGCACACAAACCACTGGCGGCTTCCCCACCGCCCCCGAACCGCCTTGGATCTGGCCGCCGTGCCGCCCCGCTCAGCTCCTGGATCCGGCCGCCGCATAGCTGAACGCCTGGATCCCGT
>NC_057801.1:213683535-213705960 GCF_018294505.1 Triticum aestivum
CGTCCGCCGCCATGGCTCCCAAACGCGTCCGCATGTGGCTGCCCAGCACCTCCACCGCTGCCACCACCTGCCCCCTCCCTTTCCCGGCAAGCCGCCCCTCTGTGGCCCATCGCCATCCCGCCGCCTGCCACATCTTTGCCACTGCCTTCGGCTTCCCGGGTGCCGCCGCTCCTCCTGCTGCTTGTGCGCGCCGACCCCAGTCAGCTCTCCCCACACCCTCCTCCTTCCCTTAGTCCTTTCTCCCCCCTGTGTATGCTTGTCTGGTTTGATGTGTGTACAGCTGCGGGTAATTTCCGCCCTCTTTACTGCTAAAAATGGTGCCTACATGATCTTGTGCACCTCTCTGCCTGCTACCTGCGTGTATAGATTGATGAAGAAGGTCACCAGGTGGAAGAGAGAAGGTCAACAGGAAGATGAGAGAAGGTCACAAGAGGTAGATGGAGCAGGGTAGGTCGTCATTCATGAGGGAGATGGTTGGTGATAATGAGGATATGTTACTCCCTCTGATAAATTTATCCCAAATTTATCCTTGGGATGATCTCCATCACCGATCAAATTTTTTAGTTCTTTCTTTATTGCATCCACTTCCTCACGCATGCTGAAAATATTGATTGCTAAAACTAGATCTCCTTTGCCCGGCATCACCATTCTTCCTTCTCCTATTCACCAAGGAACGCCACCATCCACTTGTGACGTTCCATCCGCTAGTGTGAAAGACAAGCAATTTTGTACATGAGGAAGTTTATCCAAGTTCTCGCAAAATGTCTGTTTTGTAAAAAAAATAAAAATTGATGGAGGTTCGATTCGTTTATGCCCGTGAGACTGAAACTTTTTTCATTTGATGCCAACAAAAAAAAGTGGAACAACAAACAAAGTTCGGAAGAAAAATCTAGAAGTTCAGACAGAACAACAACACAAGTTAATATAGAGACAAGTTCTTTTCCGAAGTGCACACTTTGAATTCCATTCTGCCCCTCCCACAAAACTATGGAATTAATAGCACATGAAGTTCATGTTTCATGAAAAAAACTATGGAGTTTCATGAAAAAAAATTAATAGCACGAGAACTTCATGTTTCAGAAATTCCGAAGTTCACGTGTACCACATACAGAAGAAAAATGATCAAATGAAAAAAGGGACTGCCTAGGCCATTTCACCGAAAAGCAAAAATGCATAAAATGTTGCAACAAAAATCTATAAGAAGTTCAAAATTAAAAAAATGATGCGGTATCATTGTTTATATAAAAAAGCATTTGGAAGTTCAAAAAATTTGAGCAAGAAGTTAAAAAAACTTTATAATGGATTTTCCCCGTTTGTAAAAAATCAGAGAAGTTCAACTTAAAAATAGAAGCATTTCAAAAGATTGTATAAAAACTGATTTTCCCTATTCTATAAAAAATAGAAGTTCAAATTAAAAAAACGGCACACTATCATTGTTTATATAAAAAAAGCATTTTCCCCGTTACTATCCAATAAAAATAATAAGTTCAAATTTAAAAAATGGTGAAGTTTGATGTCTATAAAAAATTTGGATTTTTCATATTATTAAAAATTAAAACCAACAAGTTCTAAATTTTAAACAAAGAAGTTCAAAAAAACTCGATTTTCCTCGTCACTAAAGAATAAAACTAAGAAGTTCAAATTAAAATAACAGAGAAGTTCAAAGTTTATAAAAACCTCAGATTCCCGTTCTATAGAATAACTAATAAGTGCAAATTAAAATAATGGAACAACAAAAAAGGTTTTAAAAAGATTTCCCCCTTTTTAAAAAAAATTCAGATTTTTCCCAATACTAAAGATTAAATGAAGAAGTTCAATTTTAAAAAATAGAGTAATTCAATGTACATTAAAATCTTAGTTTTTCTCGTTACTGAAAAATAAAACCAAGAAGTTCAATTTAAAAACATGGAGAAGTTTGATATTTAATTAAAAACTCGAATTTTTTTCGTTACTAAAGAATAAAACAAATAAGTTCAATTCAAAATAACAAGGAAGTTTGATGTTTCTAACAAAACTACAATTTTCATATTTCTAAAAATACATAAAAAAATTCAAATAAAAAAGTTAGAGCGGTTCGATATAGAAGTTTGATGATTATAGAAAATTCAGGTTTTCCTCATTATTAAAGAATGGAAACAAGAAGTTCAAAAATAAAAAACAAGAAGTTCAACTTTGAAAAATAGAACGCTTCAAAATTTCATAAAAATGATTAAGAAATAACACCAGGAAGTCCATATTAAAAAAATGGAGAAGTTCGATGATTGTAGAAAACTCATATTTTCCTCGTTATTAAAGAATGGAAACAAGAAGTTCAAAAATAAAAAACAAGAAGTTCAACTTTTAAAAATAGAACGCTTCAAAATTTCATAAAAAAGGATTAATAAATAACACCAGGAAGTCCATATTAAAAAGATGGAGAAGTTTGATGATTATAGAAAACTCAGATTTTCCTCGTTATTAAAGAATGGAAACAAGAAGTTCAAAAATAAAAAAAACAAGAAGTTCAACATTTAAAAATAGAGCGCTTCAAAATTCATAAAAAATGATTAAGAAAATCAGATTAAAAATTCATAAAAAACTAAAATATTTTCACGTAACCGAGAGAAGTTTAGATTGATAACTCCCAGAAGGTCACGTACTACACAGTGTGCATTTTGTATTAGAAAAAAAATAAAAGCAAAGGCTAAAAGTTTTGTTGTTATAAGTTCAAGTCCTCCGTTAGAGAAAGTTAAAAAAATTATTGTGAGAAAGGTTTGTACAGAAGGAATTTTATTTGTGTAACACTAACGAATGGATGAGAAAATTAGAGACGAAAATACGTCACAGAAGTTCAAGTGAAAACAACAGGAACTTCAACTACTATAGTGAATGAATTTCAGATGAAAAACTTCTAAAATCGTCGCGAGTATGAAAAAACGATCAACAAGGAAAAGTTGCGTGTTAACAGCAGCTTTCCACCGGTACATCAGTTACTCAATTCCGGCGAGTAGATGGATAGTTGTGGGCAAAGAAAGCACGTGAATAACAGAGTGAAGTTTAAGTACACACGCCGAGAAGTTCAAGTTCTTCATGCGAATCTGTTTTGCGATAAAGGCAGAACGAATGAGCTCGACAATTTCGAAATTACTTGAAAACGGCTAGGAATCAGAGAAAAACGTCAACATGAAAAAGTTTCGCATTTTTCATAGCCTTTTAATGGTATATTATTTGTCTCATTCCAATAAAGTCAGTAGAAATTATAGCGAACATACGTTTTTCGTCATTTTCAAAATTGACTTAAAACTGTAAAGAATTGGGAGAAACAATACATACCAAAAAGTTTCGCATTTGTTCATGATTTCCAACTCCATATCATTTGCTGCATGCGGATGCACGGTTAAAAAAAGAGCTCGAAAATACGAACTCGGTAGGACATGTATCGTTTTCTAAATTACTCTTAAACCCTTCAAAATTAGAAAAAACTTTTAACATGAAAAAGTAGTGCATTTTCATAAGATTTCCAACGCCATATCATTTGTCTCAATTGGATTAGCTATTTAGAAATGACATCGAAAATATGAACTCGGCTGTTCGGTTTGGGAAATTTTACGTTTTTCCAAATTACTCTTTAACCATAGGGAATTGGAGAAAAAATTTTACACGTGGAAGGAGCGATTTTGCAGCAACTTTCCAACGCCATATTATTTGCCTCATTCCGATAAACGATTTAGAAATGCGATCGAAAATACGATTCACATTTTTTGTGTCAAGAAAAAACGGTTTGCAAAACTGCTCTTAAACCGCTTGCATTTTGACAAAAATTTAAGTTGGGTGATGATACTGGTGTCCAAAGCTTTCCAACGGTATATCGCATGGCCCGTTTGGGCAATGTTGGCGGAAGTTCAACCTAGTTCAGAGGGAAGTTCAGCATACTACTAGCGGGCACGTCAGGTTGTGATCGGAATATTATTCTCATCCCGTGATCAGAATAGTGTTTATCTGTGTGTGTGTGTCTATATATATATATATATATATATATATATATATGTGTGTGTGTGTGTGTGTGTGTGTGTGTGTGTGTGTGTGTGTGTGTGAAATTGATTGAATTTACGAAAAAACAGAATAAACATGGGCAATACAAGCACTTTGTCGTCTGCCAGCAGACAGCAAAGACCTTTGTCGTTCGCCAGCGGACGGCAAAGCTGCCATGTGGCAGCTACCTGTGCAACCTAGGGGCACTTGGCTGGCCTAGTTGGTTGCTTTGCCATCTGCTGGCAGACGGCAAAGACCTTTGCATCTTTGCCATCAGCCAGCAGATGGCATAGCAAGCCACGTGGCAGCTACCTGGGGCACCTGGGGGCTAGCCTATTTGGGTACTTTGCTACCTGCTGGCAGACGGCAAAGATGCGAAGGTCTTTGTTGTCTGCCAGTAGACAGCAAAGCACGTCGTTAACCCCTTAACGGACCTAACCCTACCCTCTGTCGTCCATGCCCTTTGTCGTCTGCTTGCCCTGGATGGCTGACGGCAAACTTCTTTGCCGTCCGCTTTATAAAAGCAGATGGCAAAGCAGCCCTTTGTCGTAGTTCGTTCAGCCAGACGTGGGGTCGTCTGCTGGCAGACAGCAAAGGCCTTTGCCATCCGCTAGGCATGCCTTTGTCGTCAGCCATGGCAGACAGCAAAGTGCTTGATTCTTGTAGTGAGGGTGGACTAAGATATTTTATACTCCATCGCACACAATTCTTGCTAATAAACTGTTTGTGGTAGAGTTGATTTTTTTCATTCTGATTTGAAAGACAAAATGGGGTTACGGCGGGAAAGGACGGTGGTTGAGTTTCTAGAATATTTATCTGCAGTGAACATGCAACTATAGGAGTGTCGTGTTAAAATTTGGAATTATTCAGGGTTCGTTTGGCCTTTTTATACATTAATTGAGTTTCTAGGCATTTAATGTGCATAATTCAAATTTGAATTACAGGCACATGCCCCAGTGCACCAAAATGGGTTAAAAATCATATATGCATCCTTGGGTGAATGTTTAGGTCTCATGCAAGAAATGGGAACGAATTTCAAACATCTGGGCATCGTGGCTTGGCCGTAAACATTAAGAAACTTGGTTTTGAAGTTCCTGTAAATCCAAAACTCGCCTGAAAATCATGAAACTTCACATGGTGTTATGACATGACACAAACATGTTGTGGTAAAAAATTCTGATTCAGACAAGTTTTGGTATAAACTTCTCACAAACCGGAGCTTCTCTCAAAAAGCCTCATGGTTCTGAGAGGGAACGTGTCACCTTTTTGTGCAAAACGGCATGCGTTGCCTCTTGCCTACTTGATTTATTTTACAGAGGCAACATGCAACTATAGAAGTGTCGTGTTAAAATTTGGAATTATTTAGGGTTCATTTGACCTTTTATGCGTTAATTCAGTTTATAGGCATTTAATGTGCATAATCCAAATTTGAACTACGCGCACATGCTCCAGTGCACCAAAATGGGTTAAAAAAATCGTATATCTATCCTTGGGTGAATGTTTACCTCACATGCAAGAAATGAGAATGGATTTCAAACATCTAGGCGTCGTGGCTCAGCCGTAAACATTGAGAAACTTGGTTTAAAAATTCATGTAAATCTAGAAATCGCCTGAAAATCATGAAACTTGGCATGGTGTTATGACATGACACCAACATGTTGTGGTAATTTTTTTCTAATTTGGGACAAGTTTTGGTATAAACTTCTCACAAATTGGGGTTTCTCTCAAGAAGCCTCATGATTCCGAGAGGGAACGTGTCACCTCTGTGTGCAAAACGACATACGCTACCTCTTCCCTCCTTGATTTATTTTACAGAGGCAACATGCAACTATAGAGTGTCGTGTTAAAATTTGGAATTATTCAGGGTTCGTTTGGCCTTTTTATACATTATTTGAGTTTATAGGCATTTAATGTGCATAATTCAAATTTCAACTACACGCACATGCCCCAGTTCACCAAACTGGGTTGAAAAATCATATACGTGTCCCTAGGTGAATGTTTAGGTCCCATGCAAGAAATGGAAATGAATGCCAAACATCTGGGCGTTGTGACTTGACCGCAAACATTGAGAAACTTGGTTTTAAAAGTCATGTAAATCCAAAAATCTCCTAAAAATCATGAAACTTGGCATGGTGTTATAACATGGCACTTACATGTTGTGGTAAAAAATGTCCAATTTGGGACAAGTTTTGGTACAAACTTCTTACAAACCGGAGCTTCTCTCAAAAAGCCCCACGGTTCTGAGAGGGAACATGTCACCTCTATGTGCGAAACGACATATGTTGCCTCTTCCCGCCTTTATTTATTTTACAGAGGCAACATGCAACTATAGGAGTGTCGTGTTACAATTTGGAATTATTCAGGGTTAGTTTGGCATTTTTAAAAATTATTTGAGTTTCTAGGCATTTAATATGCATAATTCAAATTTGAACTACACGCACATGCCCCAGTGTACCAAACCAGGTTGAAAAATCATATACGTGTCCTTGAGTGAATGTTTAGGTCTGATGCAAGAAATGGGAATGAATTTCAAACATTTGGGCTTTCGTGGCTAGGCCGGAAACATTGCGAAACTTGGTTTTAAAATTCTTGTTAATCCAAAACTCGCCTGAAAATCATGAAACTTGGCATGGTGTCATGACATGGCACCAATGTGTTTTGGTAAATTTTTATCCGATTTGGGACAAGTTTTGGTATAAGCTTCTTACAGACCGTGGCTTCTCTCAAGAATCCCCATGGTTCCGAGAGGGAATGCGTCACCTCTGTGTGCGAAATGACATGTGCTGCCTCTTCCTGCCTTGATTTGTTTTATAGAGGCAACATGCAACTATTTGAGTGTTCTGCTAAAATATGAAATTATTCAGGATTTGTTTTGCCTTTCTTATACATTATTTAAGTTTTCTAGGCCTTTTGGAACATATAGCTGCCACGTTATTATCGCAAACGGTTGTATTATTCCAACCATGGGCGTTCCACTAACCATTTACAACCACGGATAGTTGTTTCATTAGACGGGACACGCGCGAGCTGTTTGCCATGCAGGCTCGACGGGACGCGTGCGAGCAGTCCGCCGCGCAGGTGCGAGTGGTGCCAAAAATTTATTGATGGTTTTGGTCTCGGCCGCCTCGGGCAGGTACGTAGAATATTCCTCCATTCTTATCTATAAGTGCGCCACCGAGGATCGCCGCCTACTGCGATGGAGGACGAGTCGGCCAACATGTGGGGGTGGGTCGATCCAAAACCGCAAGAGCCTCTAGCGAGCGTGGACTTCATCAGCAGCCTCCTCGACGAGATGTTGGTAACCATCATATCCCTCCTCCCTCTATGTGTGGACCACTATCCTCTCCCGGTGGTGGTGCCCCCTCTGGCACTCCACCCCCTGGACCTCATCGACAACATCGAGCTCTGCAACGGGGAGCACAAATGCATGGACGCATTCCCCCTGACACTCCACCCCCTGGACGTCATCGACGATGACGAGCTCTACAACAGGGAGCACAAATGCTTTGATACATTGTCCCACAGTCTCGCCATGCACCCTTGGCCGGTCAGACGCCTTGCCATCGGCAAGTTCCATTCCAACAGCAAGGCCGAACCCAAGTTTTACGAGTGGTTCCTATTCCCCGCCCTAGATTGGCTTGAGGAGCTTAGCTTTCATCATGGACATCCATTCTAGCTGCGGCCATCCGCGCTCCACCTCGCGCCCACGTTGCGCCGCTCTACATTCAGGGAGTGCCTTTGCCACCAGCTTGATGTCGTGCCCGCTCTTCATCTCCCTAAACTGAAGCACCTCAAGATCAGGGGTGTCCACATCTCGAAGGAGGATTTGGAGAGCCTGCTCGGCAGCTGTACAACACTCGAGTACCTTCGTCTTCAGGTGATCGATGGGTTCCGTAGCCTCCACATCGCCTCGACGAATGTCCGTACGATTTATCTGCATTGCCGGTGCGACAACATGATGTCAGTTGAGTGGTTTCACGATATGGTCATTGAGAATGTGCCTTTCCTTGAGAGATTGTTTGTACTTGATAATGAAGGTCCAACAAGAATCAGGGTCATTGACGCACCAAAATTGACAGTGCTGGGCTATTCGTGTGATGAATTCTCTAGACTTATTACTGGATCATTATCCGTTTAGGTACAACAGTCTTCTTCTTCTCCTTCTTCTTATTGGACATCACATTTTGTCTAATTTTTGTTGATCTATGTTCGTCTATCATCCAGATAATGATTCCCACAAGCTTGACCCTGTCTCTGCGCACAGTGAAGATCTTGGCACTACATCCTGTCGGCCCCGATCTGGATGAAGTTGTTAGATTCCTTAGATGCTTTCCGTGCACGAAGAAGCTATACATCAAGGTGATGCTCCTTTCTTATTCATTGCTAACCACAACAGAATTCAATTTGTTGTTACTTTTACCCATGATTACAATGACAAATGTAGTATCATTTCTAAAGGAAATTTGGAGGATTACAATACATATTTTTTGAGATGTTAATCATGAATGATTGAAGATGGCATGTCACTCTTCGTATGTCTTACAAATCCTACAAATCAAAGAGGCCCGAAGTGTTCAAAACTATAGGTAGCCACTAATATGTTGTCTTTGTTTGTAGATACAAGCAGGCCGGAAAGCGGAAAATGTAGCCAATATGACAATCCTATTGAATTCCTTGATCTTCATCTCACAGAAATTACTTTGAACGAGTACCAAGGCACCACACCAGATATTAAATTTGCCTTCTTCTTTGTTCAGAACGCAAGTGTGCTCAAGGTAATGAGGTTTACCCCAGATATAGCACGCATAAGTGAATGGTTTGCTAATCATCACATGCATCTATAGCTAAATGAAATGCTCTCAAAAGTTGAATTTCAGTTGGTAACTTCATGTGACAGATTATTCGGAAGTTACTATATCAAGCCACTATATGATCTCTTGGTGGCTGGTCCTTTCGCAAAAATAATGAATGACTCAGATTCTGAAGAAGATTATTTTGATATGTAAGAACAGTTTGAACCTTGTAATCTTTGAATTTGGGCCTTACAATGCTGGAATTTGAACCTTGCAATATTTCTGGTGTATGTGATATAACATAATTGGATGTTTAATTTGGTTATGCAATCATGTCCTTATAAGTATATGTGTTGTTGTTCTATAGATAGAGCATATATGTTGTACAGACTGAGCAAATCATATCACATATGGATTAAACAACAAAACCCGTCGGTGATTATTTCTTCAATTGCTGACAATTATTTACCACCAACCGTTTGCCCGCAACACACACACACACATCTTGTTTGGAGCAATCGGTTGTGTTATTACCGGTCTTCGCACACATTTCGGATTAATGACATGTTTACCCTGTATCACACACATCTTGTTAAGTCATCTGTTTATGTTGTTTTGGCTCATCGCAAACATTTCATCCGGGTGAACTGTATGTCGTATATCGCACACACCTTCATCTGGCATATCATTTCTGTTGTGTTGGATAATCGCAAGCAGTTCATCCAAGTGAACTAGATGCCATATATCGCACACACCTTGATTTGGCTGATCGTTTTTGCTGTGTTGCCTAATCAAAAACAGTTCATTCGAGTGAAATGTATGCCGTATATCTGGATCAACTGTATGCCATGTATTGCACACACAACTCTAATCTGAATTGTGCTTGATGTGTCCGCCATCGCACATAGTTCGTCTTATTGGTGGCGGTTTTATTAGAACATTGTTTGAGATTAATGCATGGCACTTAGTTTGGTCGAATGGTCTTTAATTCATGTGCCATGTTAGCAGCATCCTGCAGTAGTGTATGGAAGTTGTTCCCGTGTAACCTGCCCGGGGGTCTCCTAGAAAAACACCCCTCTAATACCTCATGGCATGGTTGGCTCCCAGTCATCCTCATAGCTTGACATGGATTTGGGGTAGTGGAGATGCCGATCAGAGTAATTCATTTTGTAGTAGGATCATGGACCTCCATCGAATCTCCTGACTCTTACTCCATCGTGAGCTCTTCCACCAGCTCCCGCTTCAGCTCTACCTTAAGCAACCAAGCATCGTCTCCCAATTTTCGGAGGAGGAAAAAGACATGATGCTTGAGAGCTCAAAATCCAGACAGAAAACACTAATGGTGCACTACTGTTTGTCATGATGCCTTCTCTCGTGCCTTATTTCTCATGCTTGATAATAGGTCATGGGGTGCTCATTTTAATATGTGGATTAGTGTTGTGACAAATATCAAGTGTCATTATTATTATAATAAAAGTTGTGACGGCAATGTTAAATTTCATATTTCTCCAATTAAAATTCTAATTGGCATACAAAATCAAACTGTGCACAATTTGATGCTATCTACAACCCGTGACACTACTGGTGACGAAAATTGAAGCCGTCACCATAGGCGTTTCCCCACTTGTAAGTAGCCACGTCAGCACCATATGAACCCACATGTAAGTAGCCATGTTAGCATCTTCTGTGCCCATATGTCAGCAACATTGACCAGTTCAAACTAACACACTACTTATTTCTAATGGGACCGTCGACGATAAAACCCACGAGGGACCCACATGGAAACAACCACATAAGCAACTGCTTGCCCCACCTGTCAGAATCTTTGACTGGTCAAACCCGTGGACCAATCACCAGTGATGGATTATCTTCGCCCAAAAGATCGTAGGTGACAGTTTGGGCTATCATAGGTGACATTCTGGGCTGTCATCGAAAACGACCATCAGTGACATTTTTTGGTTCATCACCTAAAATGTTATCTTATGTGACAACGAAAGCGGTATCATCAAAATTTTATTTTTTTATGATGGCGCATCGGTGAAGGTGCGGGTGATGGTGGGAAACCGTCACCGGTGCATTTTCCGTGATAAAAAGGTTATACGTGACACAAGTGAAACATCAAAAAACAGAGCAAATTTTGTAGTGCTCCTTTTGCCACCTGTCTGATGACCTAGCATGCTCGAAGCATGTGGGTTGGATGTGTGTTCAGTGAGATAGAGTGGGTCGTGCATGGTTGGTCCAAAAGTGTGTTTAGCGCGGATTTGACCTGTTGCCTTTCAGCTTCTTGTGTGCTCGCTGATCGATGGGTTTTTTAATTTTGGAGCGCTTCTGGCATCCGTTATGACGCAGGCACCTGGCGTGATCGACTGAGTCTGCTAGATCCTGAATCTAATTCTTTTTTTGTTTGTCTGCTAGCCAGGCATCTTCCATGATGAAGTATCTTGCTATGATGTCAGATAGCTCAGGGAACATTCTAACACATCTCCGAACCATGGTATTTGTGATTCCTCTTTCATGGAAATTATATGGGAACGTCGCTAAGGCCTCTACATCATAGCCATCTAGGATTTTTTTACAAACAAGAATCTCAACTAGAACTCAAAATGGTCTCCTTTGGTTTTATCATGGATGTTCATGCTCATGCTTAGTACGGGTTAACAAGTTTAGATATTACTATGGAATTAATACTACTACAACTATAATCATAACTTCTTTATAAATTAAATTAGTCGGGAAATTGCTAGTTTCTCCTACGTGAAGTGATCTTGTACCCGTAACTGGTGTGACGAGTGTTCATAATATTTTAGTGAACTGAGCCCGTCTTTGCCTTTAGCTTGTTAACAATAAGAACCTTAACGGATACATGCAATGCACTTATCTTTGGAGATGAGCACCACATTGCAAGTATCACTCTACGAAACATTATCTTTAATCTTTTGATGTGGGTCTTTAGATTCACGAACATTGTGCTCAGAGATGCTGCCAGATCCTGGTTAAGCTGGACTACCTCGTCTTCTATGATCTTAGGGCCATGGAGGCATGGTGGATCCCGGCCCTTGCCGGCGGGAGGGCTTAGTTTTTTCTTGCTCTTTTGGGTTTTGTTAAGGTTTTTGTCTGTCGGTGTACAAAAGTATGGGTGCTTCTGTACCCCTTACTTGTGCACGGACGGTCGTAGCCACCACCACAGCAGGGAACGACGAGGCAGAGGAAGACAGCATGAGACAAGAACAAAGAACATCAAGACAACTTCCTGGAGTAGCAAGCAGCAAGAGGCAAGCAGGACCACGCCCGGCAACAAGCCTTGTCAAGGCGACCTGTGCGCCCCCTCCCGGCAAACCCCTTGCCGGGGCAGCTTGCGATGAGACCAGCAAGGCCCCTACCCTTGGGGTTGAGAGCTCTGACACCATCGACAATGTTCAAGATCAAGACTCGAAGGGGACATGCCTGGTAGCATGCGACTCCTCAGAAAGATTGACGACCCACGAGCCCACGTGGGATGAAGTGATGAAGACCCGCAGCAAGACCCTTACCGGGGATGACACCAAGGCCCCCGGCAAGCGTTGCCGGGGATGAACGCTGTGCCGCGGCCAGACCCGCGCTCAGCAAGGGTTCCACCACCTCACCACCACTCCAACACGGCGATAGGCATGCCAGCAAAACAGGCACCTGCGTGGCAGCATGCAGATCTTCGTGGAAGCTTACCACTTTGCCAACACAACAGCTGGTTGACCAGCGTGGCGCTGCATGCCTCGTCGGCCCGAACACGTGGTGATGCGAGGGGAAGCGCCGAAGGATGGGATGGTGTCGGTGTCAAAACCAGCGGATCTCGGGTAGGGGGTCCCGAACTGTGCGTCTAGGCGGATGGTAACAGGAGACAAGGGACACGATGTTTTTACCCAGGTTCGGGCCCTCTCGATGGAGGTAAAACCCTACTCCTGCTTGATTAATATTGATGATATGGGTAGTACAAGAGTAGATCTACCACGAGATCAAAGAGGCTAAACCCTAGAAGCTAGCCTATGGTATGATTATTGTTCGTCCTACGGACTAAAACCCTCTGGTTTATATAGACACCGGAGAGGGCTAGGGTTAGACAGAGTCGGTTACAATGGTAGGAGATCTACATATCCGTATCGCCAAGCTTGCCTTCCATGCCAAGGAAAGTCCCATCCGGACACGGGACGAAGTCTTCAATCTTGTATCTTCATAGTCTAGGAGTCCAGCCAAAGGTGATAGTTCAGCTATCAGGACACCCCCTAATCCGGGACTCCCTAAGTAGCCCCTGAACCAGGCTTCAATGATGACGAGTCCGGCGCGTTGATTGTCTTCGGCATTGCAAGGCGGGTTCTTCTCCAAATTCCATATACTTGTCGAATAGTGTTCGGCTTCTTATAAATGTTGCGCTCCTTGGCTTCCACGCCCAATAATGGCCATCTTCCACGTGTCGAATGAATGCGAAAAGCCAGGGTATCTTTACATTTACCCCCTAGCTACGCAAATGAGCTGCCTATAAAAGAGACGGGGATCTAGATCCGAATCACACCATCCTCCCTCCGCGAGCATTCATCGGAGCGCCTCTGACAAAAATCCATTCCATCATGGACAGTCGACGCGGCTCCTCCTCTCGCGCTCCCAGCCCTCAGCCTGGAGATTAGGAGAGATGCTCAGTCCCGCACAGTGAGTTAGTGATGCTCCAAACCAAGGGATTTTCCCCCCAGCCTTTATGGTTCCGGTTCGAGCCGGACTCGCCACCTACAAGGGCGGAAAGCAGGCGGAGAGTGTCCCCGATCCCTCCAAAGGAGAGCGGGTATGCTTCATCTCTTATTTGATAAGGGGGCTCGGATTTCCAATTCATCCTTTTCTCCGGGGGCTCCTGGAGTTCTACGGCCTCCAGTTGCACAACCTCACGCCTGCCTCCATTTTGCATATTTCGGGCTTCATGGCCATTTGCGAGCTGTTTTTGGGCATCGAGGCTCATTTCGCGCTGTGGAAGAGATTGTTTTGCCTTGTACCCCGTTCTCATGAGGGGTTGATATATCAAGTGGGCGGAGCCGAACTATGGTGCATCGCCGGGACCAGATATCCATCCGGAACCTCGAAGAAGGCATCCAAAGACTGGCCCTTGGAATGGTTTTACATGGAAGTCGTCCCGCTACCGGATCCTGTTCGGACCGGCCTCCCGGAGTTCAGTAGTGCTCCTTTGAAGAAACGCCTAAGCTGGCGCCCGCGGAGCCCCCAGAGGGAAAGTGACAGGGATGTCCTCTACCTGATGAGCCGAATAAGGTTACTAGCTCATTCCGGACTGACCATGATCGGAGTCATGGCCACATGCATTATGCGGGGGGTGCAGCCGCTCCAGTATAGGGGCCACCCCATGTGGGATTTCAACGGGGAGGATGATGCCACCCGTCATGGCCGTAAGGGGCCGGGATCAGTTGCCGATCTGGTGAAGATCTTGTCCGGCCTGTACAAAGGGGAAAAGGAGGATTTTCTCCGTGTTAGTCCACTGAACGGATTTTCTATGAACAATCCTTGAAGCTGGGTAAGCGGACATTTCTTTTTGCCTATCCGATCCCCATTCCCATGGTTAAGTATCTCATTTTGTGATTTTGACGCAGGAACTGCGCCGGGTTGTAGAGGATATACACAGCCCGCCTCCACAACCCAAGGATCCGGAACGGTCCCTCGATCCGGCCTCCTAAGAGGATCCGGACATAAAGGTGGAGCTGATCGATGGGGTGTTCCACCAACTTAGCATCGACAATGCTTTGGTCGCCATTACGGCCGACTACCCCGGAATATTTCCAGCTTCCCAGGTAACTGTGACCGAAGTCCTGATACCATGACCCATCCGTGCTTATTTCTGATCACCGCATACCAATGGTGTTCCGCAAGAGGTGCCTTTGAGGCGGGAAGCCGAGCCCACGGCGGCTGGCCAACAAGGGGCAGCTTGGCCCAGCAGGCAGAAAAGAAGTGCGGTGCGGATCGAGACGTCGCCGCAACGGTATGGCGCGCCGCCGTGTTTCAAGGCAAGATTCCTGAAAGGCATACTAACGTTCGTGATATTTTCAGGAACAAGAGCACTTGCCGAACTGTGTCCGGAGAGGTTGCCAATTGAGCCTCCGCCAGCCAGGCTCCAACGCAGGTCTGGAGGGGGAGGCGAACACAAGGCGCGCGTTAGATGCTCCTCCAATGGAGGATGCCGACAGATTGTCCGCCACCAAATCTGTGGTGGAGAGTGCCATGAATCACAGGCGCCGCCGGACAATTCTTCATGACGCATGTTTCTCCCAAGAGGCATTGAATGCCTTTAATTTGGGAGATGCGCACCTCCGTGCCGCTCAAGATGGTCTAGCCAGAGCCACGGAGCAGTATGTGAAAGACATACGGGTGAGGGATTTTGATAGTTATATATGCCTGTAGCCCCCGAGACTTAAAATAGTTAGAATAACTGATTTAAGGATCATTTGTTATGAAGGATCTTACAGAAAAGAATACCCAACTGTCCCAGGAGCTTCAAGAGTGCAATGCCCAACTTGAGGCCGCACTAGCCGCAACAGGGGAAGCCACAGAGACCC
The DNA here is from genome assembly GCF_018294505.1 of Triticum aestivum. Classification (NCBI taxonomy): domain Eukaryota; kingdom Viridiplantae; phylum Streptophyta; class Magnoliopsida; order Poales; family Poaceae; genus Triticum; species Triticum aestivum. The sequence goes on from NC_057801.1 coordinate 213,698,918, forward strand.
CCTCTGGTAATATACGCTTTAAAAGAGAAGTAGTTTGCGAAGTGCGGCATGTGTATAAGTCTGACAATAACATTGCAGATGGCGCCGGGGTAGATCCGGACAAGCAACAGCTCCTGTGCCGGTTAAAAGCCGGCGAGAATGTGCTTACAAGGGTGCGGCAAGAGAAAAATAACCTCCAAGATGCCAACACCCAGCTGGGTGAGGAACTAAAAGATGTTCGTGCCCAGCTGTCTGACTCCGTTAAGGAGAATCGGCGGCTTCGTCGCGGCATTTATAGTAAGTGCTTGAGCGAACTTATGAAAAGAAGAGTTCGGCGAGGAAGTCGATTAACAGAAATATGTCTGTAGGTATGCTCACAGGTCGTCCTGCAGAGGAAATGCCCGGTTCAACGGGTGACCTACTTCCCGAGCTGCTGCAGCTGCACGAACAAGTTCGGCAGGTGATGAGAGGCGTCGCCCAGGCCTTGTGGCCATCCATCTCCCTGCCCGAAGGCCTTGGAGAGCTTGCAGAGAAGCTTCAGGGAGCACGGTGGCGCTTCTGGCTATGGAAGATATCAGCCTGCCGTCAAGGCGACAGGGAGGCCTGGGCCATGGTGAAGACACGGTACACGAAGGCTGACCCAAACCACATGGCCGAGGTCGGACCTGTGGGGCCCGATGGGAAGGAGATCCCTATGAGCTTAGTGTACGACCAAGTAGAGTTGGCCGCAAAGTATTCCCAGCGGGACTGTAAACTAGACAGCCTATTAGATGGTATTGAAGAGGAATACAATCAGTCAATTTGACTATGTAATTTAAAATGACATGTAAAATGCCTTCTAGCCAGATTGTAGATCGTTTGTCGTAGCGGACCTTTACGCTTCAACCTCGGGACCTGACAGTCCGGAGTGTGTCTGAATACCCTCGCGGTTATGTAAGAACCGGGGCATGCGTGGATACCAGGCGTAGGTGTCATGAGTGCTTTATCAGACAAGTGCCCAACTAGTTATGCTATATTACATGGTTAGTAAGGAACATCTTCCAAGGAGAATAGTTCCGTTAGGGGTTCCTTTCCCTGGGAGGCATGCCCTAAAGTGCATGTCCGGACTGTGAAAAAGCAGAAAAACATCTGGGGGCAGATAAATGAATAAGTAAGAATTCGTCTTTTAGTTCACCAGCCGAATATTCCCTTAAGAACGCTAGCTTTTGGCTTCACCCAGTCTGAGGTACACGTCCGGCTGACCCGGTGGTAACAATCGCAGAGGTGCTCCCTTTACCACCTAGCCGAACAATCGGGAACGTAGGGGTAAGCACAGGAGCCAGGCAACCCAGCTTGGCCAAAACTTAAGTCATATCGATGCATATAATGGTGAATAAAAGGTACATGCGGAAGTCTAACACATGTGTTGGGCATAAAGCCCGTATAAATAAGCTTCTGTTAAAGAAGCCCCTAGGTATACTGAGCACGGATAACGTGTCAAGTGTGTGCGAACAGTGCGCAAACGAGCCTTCAACGGCTTCAGAAAAAAGGAGGGAGAAGGAGAGAAATAAAAGACAGTTAAAGTATAAAATATAGAAGGAGGAAGGAGACGAACTCAGAGTCCGGCGCTAGGCGTAGAATCTTCGGAGACGGGCTGCGTTCCATGGGTTTGGCTCAAGTCGGTTATCTGATGCGTTCCGCAGATGGTATGCTCCGCCGGTCAGGACTTGGTCGATGATGAAGGGACCCTCCCATTTGGGCTTGAGTTTGTCCTTTTTCTTGTCCGGCAGGCGTAGAACTAATTCGCCAACATTGTAAGCTTTGGCCGGTACGTCTCTGCTTTGGTATCTTTGAGCCTGCTATTGATAGAATGTGGAACGAGCTTTTTCCACGTCACGCTCCTCCTCCAAGGCATCCGAACCGTCCTGCCAATCCAGCTCGGCTTCTCTTTCTTTGTACAAGCGCACGCGAGGTGAGTCATGAATTATGTCGCAGGGCAAAACTGCCTCTGCGCCGTATACCATAAAAAATGGTGTGAATCCGGTAGTGCGATTCGGCGTGGTCCGCAGCACCTAGAGTACGGAGTCGAGCTCCTCTACCTAGTGCGTGTTAGATTCCTTGAGGGACCGCACTAGTTTGGGTTTAATGCCGCTCATGATTAGACCATTTGCTCGTTCGACTTGACCGTTAGTTTGAGGGTGATAGACTGAAGCGTAGTCGAGCTTGATGCCCATGTTTTTGCACCAGAGTTTAACCTCGTCGGCCGTGAAGTTCGTGCCGTTATCAGTGATGATGCTATGGGGGACGCCATAACGGTGTACTACCCCTGATATGAAGTCTATCACGGGTCCGGATTCGGCCATCTTGACTGGCTTGGCCTCTATCCATTTGGTGAATTTATCCACCATGACCAATAGGTATTTTTGCTTGTGGATTCCTCCTTTAAGGGGTCCAACCATATCAAGCCCCCAAACTATGAACGGCCAGGTGATGGGTATAGTTTTGAGGGCGGTAGGTGGCATGTGGCTTTGATTAGCAAAGAGCTGGCAACCGACGCATCATTGGACCAAGTCCTGAGCATCTGCCCGGGCCGTCGGCCAATAAAATCCTGTACGGAAGGCCTTGCCTACAAGGGCCCGGGCTGTGGCGTGGTGCCCGCCGAGTCTGGCATGAATTTCAGCCAGAAGATTTCGCCCTTCCTCTTCGGAGATACACCTTTAAAGGACTCCGGTTGTGCTTTTCTTATAGAGCTCTCCCTCATGGACCTTATAGGCTTTAGATCGCCGTACTATGCAGCGGGCCTCGTTTTGGTCCTCGGGAAGTTCCTGCCTAGTTAAGTAGGCTAGGAATGGTTCCATCCACGGGGCAATGACTGCCATTATTTCGTGGGCTGAATGTGTTATTTCATTGGCAGAACCACCGATTGTGTCAAAATGTTCGGTGTTGGGTGGTGCGGTTAGGTCCGGATTGTTGTTTCTGGACTCCCCTTCCCACAGTACGGATGGCTTGAACAGCCGCTCTAGGAAGATATTGGGAGGGACGGCATCGCGCTTTGCGCCAATGCGTGCCAATACGTCCGCCGCCTGGTTATTATCCCGGGCTATATGGTGAAATTCAAGCCCTTCAAACCGAGCTGACATTTTTAGGACGGCGTTACGGTAAGCTGCCATTTTCGAATCCTTGGCGTCGAAGTATCCATTTATTTGGGATATCGCGAGGTTCGAATCCCCGCGCACCTCTAGGCGTTTAATGCCCATGGAGACCGCCATCCGGAGGCCATGTAGAAGGGCCTCGTATTCGGCTGCCTTGTTGGAGTCTGTGTACATTATCTAGAGTACGTATTGAACTGTGTCTCTGGTTGGGGACGTCAGGACGACGCCAGCCCCCAGGCCGGCTAACATTTTGGAGCCGTCGAAGTGCATGATCCAATTGGAATATGCGCCGTACTCTTTAGGGAGTTCGGCTTCAGTCCATTCGGCGACGAAGTCAGCCAAAACTTGCGATTTAATAGCTAGCCGTGGCTTGTAGGTTATGTCGAACGGGAGGAGCTCGATGGCCCATTTTGCAATCAGGCCAGTCGCGTCGCGGTTGTTTATAATGTCATTAAGAGGTACTTCAGAGGCTACTATTATCGAACACTCTTGAAAGTAGTGACGCAGCTTCCGGGATGCCATGAACACCGCGTACGCTATCTTTTGATAATGTGGATACCGGGACTTGCATGGAGTTAGGACAGTGGACACGTAGTAAACTGGTTTTTGAAGGGGGAACTTGTGTCCGTCCGTTTCTCATTCGACGAAGAGCACCGCGCTTACAACTTGATGTGTTGCCGCAATATATAATAACATTGGTTCTCCCATGTTGGGCACGGCCAGGACCGGATTTGTTGCCAATATGGTTTTTATTTCTTCGAGTTCGGCTGTGGCAGCATCCGTCCACTCGAAGTGTTCGGTGCGCCGGAGGAGGCGATAAAGGGGTAATGCCTTTTCTCCCAAACGGGAGATAAAGCGGCTTAGAGCCGCCACACATCCAGTCAATTTTTGTATTTGTTTGAGGTCTTTTGGGATATCCAATTGTGACAGAGCTCGGATCTTGGCTGGGTTTGCTTCAATTCCTCTACCGGATACAATGAAGCCCAAGAGCTTTCCGGCTGGTACGCCGAAGACGCATTTTTCCGGATTCAGCTTAATGTCGTATGTTTGAAGATTGTTGAATGTGAGCCTCAAGTCGTCTACTAGAGTTTCTACATGCTTGGATTTGACGACCACATCATCTACGTATGCCTCCATTGTTTTGTCGATCTGGTTTTCCAGACATGTCTGAATCATGCGCTGATATGTTGCGCCGGTGTTTTGAGCCCCAAGGGCATTGTGTTGAAGCAGAATGGGCCGTATGGAGTGATGAATGCCGTTGCGGCTTGGTCTGGCTCTGCCATCTTAATTTGGTGGTAGCCGGAGTATGCGTCGAGGAAGCATAATGAATCGTGTCCTGCGGTAGCGTCGATAATTTGATCGATGCGGGGGAGGGGGAAGGGGTCCTTTGGGCAAGCCTTGTTAAGGTCCTTGAAGTCGACACATAGGCGCCAAGATTTATCCTTCTTTGGTACCATCACTAGGTTTGCTAGCCAGTCCGGATGTTTTATATCTCTGATGAATCCGGCTTCCAATAGTTTGGCTAGCTCCTCTCCCATTGCCTGTCTCTTGGGATCGGAAAATCGCCGAAGAGCCTGTTTGACTGGCTTGAATCCTTTTAGGATATTTAGGCTGTGCTCGGCCAGCCGGCGTGAGATTCCTGGCATGTCTGAAGGGTGCCAGGCAAAAATGTCCCAATTTTCCCGTAGGAATTCTCGTAGTGCTGCGTCTACATCAGGGTTTAACTGTGCCCCAATGGAGGCCGTCTTTGTAGGGTCCGTTGGATGGACTTGGAATTTGACTATTTCGTCCGCTGGCTTAAAAGAGGTGGACTTGGATCTCTTATCGAGTATCACATCATCCCTGTTCACCGTGGAGCACAGCGCAGTGAGTTCCTCGGCTGCTAGGGCTTCGGATAGTGCCTCGAGGGCTAGTGCGGCTGTCTTATTTTCGGCGCGGAGTGCTATGTCCGAATCACTGGCAAGAGTGATGATTCCGTTGGGCCCGGGCATTTTGAGCTTCATGTACCCGTAATGGGGTATAGCTTGAAAAATTGTGAATGCCTCTCGCCCTAATAAAGCGTGATATCCGCTGCTGAACGGGGCCACTTGGAACGTGACCTCCTCGGACCTATAATTGTCCGGCGAGCCGAACACCACATCCAGTGTGATTTTTCCTGTGCAGCATGCTTCCCGACTAGGGATTATTCCTCTAAAGGTTGTGCTGCTTCGCTTAATGCGGCTCCAGTCTATTTCCATTTTTCGAAGGGTTTCCTCGTAAATGAGGTTTAATCCGCTGCCGCCGTCCATGAGTACCTTAGTAAGGCGAAAGCCGTCCACTATTGGACTGAGGACCAATGCGGCTGGTGCTCGGGCTGTTCGGAACTTAGGTTCGTCACTGGCATTAAAGGTAATAGCCGTGTCACTCCATGGGTTTATTGTTGCTACTTGGTAGACTTCAGCAAGGCTACGGAGTGTTCGTTTCTGCGTATTATTTGATGCGAAAGTCTAGAAGACTGTTAATACCGTATTGGTGTTGCTGGGCTGGTTCTCTGGAGCTAGAAGCTCTTCGCCACTTTTGGCCACCTGCCGTAGTATCCAACATGCTCGAAGGCTATGAGTTGGAGTGGCGCCCTCTGTACTATGAATTTTACAGGGTCCATTGAGCCATCCGTCCAGTACGGTTCCGTGCCCTTTAGGTTTTTTTTTGCTTTTTGGTATTTAACCCAGGTGCCTGGCGATGATGCACCTTTTATTTTGGACTAGGGTTGTATTCGGGGCCGGATTATCCCAAAATTTGGTTTCGGTTTTCCAGGCACTCTCCATCGCACAGTACTTTCGTACTATGGATGCCAAGTCGGCAAAGCGTGTAATTTCACGACGACTTATGGCGTTTAGGATTCCCTTGTCTGTGCAATTATTGTAGAAAAGTGAAATTGTGTCTTCCTCGCGGCAGTCCTTTATCCTGTCCATAGCCAGGAGGAATCTGGCCCAATAATGGTGTACTGTTTCAGCGGGCTCTTGCCGGATTCGGGATAGATCGTTTATGTTTGGGTGGGCGGGCGGAATTAAATTCGGAACCCCATCCAATCTAAGACTCAAGGGCCGAAAAGTTTCCGAACTTGGAAGCTTGGGTTTTTGGATATTGTCCAATGAATCCAGCCGCTGCCTGACTTTAGGTTCGGGACTTGATCGACGTCCATCCCTCCGCGGGAATCCGGCATGGAGGGGTCAGGAATCCGGACATAGCTTGTCCTTAATATAGAAGAAGGGTCGCCATACTGTTCCTCCACCACAGCAACGTGGGGGGTGGCCTAGGAGAGTTGATCTCTCTCAGATCGGTTTTAGGCTCAATCTGATCGTAGTCTGTAGCGACTCCCAGGGCGGCGATGCGATCCAAGAGCTCGTTTAAGGAGGAGAGCTCCATCGGATCTAGCTGCTCGGCGAGTTCCGAGTTGACGTGAAGATTGCTTTTGATGACCCAAGAAGTCATCGTCAGCGCGGCGGCCAAACAGGCGGTCATAAGAAAACTGCCTAGCCGGAGAGGTTGGCCGATGGCCAAAGTTCCTTTAGCAACGGTGTCGTCTTTAAAGACGGGATGAGGCATCCTTCCTGATGGCGACGTCATAGAGGAACTCTCAATGAAAGCACCAATGTCGGTGTCAAAACCGGCGGATCTCGGGTAGGGGGTCCCGAACTGTGTGTCTAGGCGGATGGTAACAGGAGACAAGGGACATGGTGTTTTTACCCAGGTTCGGGCCCTCTCGATGGAGGTAAAACACTACTCCTGCTTGATTAATATTGATGATATGGGTAGTACAAGAGTAGATCTACCACGAGATCAAAGAGGCTAAACCCTAGAATCTAGCCTATGGTATGATTGTTGTTCGTCCTACGGACTAAAACCCTCTGGTTTATATAGACACCGGAGAGGGCTAGTGTCGTTGTCAAAACC
>NC_057801.1:213706207-213717582 GCF_018294505.1 Triticum aestivum
GTAAAACCCTACTCCTGCTTGATTGATATTGATGATATGGGTAGTACAAGAGTGGATCTACCACGAGATCAAGGAGGCTAAACCCTAGAAGCTAGCCTATGGTATGATTGTTGTTCGTCCTATGGACTAAAACCCTCCGGTTTATATAGACACCGGAGAGGGCTAGGGTTACACAGAGTCGGTTACAATGGTAGGAGATCTACATATCCGTATTGCCAAGCTTGCCTTCCACGCCAAGGAAAGTCCCATCCGGACATGGGACGAAGTCATCAATCTTGTATCTTCATAGTCTTGGAGTCCGGCCGATGATGATAGTTCGGCTATCCGGACATCCCCTAGTCCAGGACTCCCTCAGTAGCCCCTGAACCAGGCTTCAATGACGACGAGTCCGGCGCGCATATTGTTTTCGGCATTGCAAGGCGGGTTCCTCCTCTGAATAATTCATAGAAGATTGTGAACACCAGGATAGTGTCCGGCTCTGTAAAATAAATTCCACATACCACCGTAGAGAGAATAATATTTACACAAGTTCAATCTGCTGACGTATTTTGTGGCGTGACGTCACACCACTACCAAGCCTTTACTCAAATCGTTTTCATTATACCACCTCAGCACGTTTAGCGAAGCGGTTTCCTTGGCACGTCTTGTCGAAGCAGAGATTGTGTTCCCCTTATTCCGGGATTCCCATCAATACGGACGTGGGTAACCCAACCGCGCCCATTGCCACGCCCCCTCCATCGAAGGCGAGTTCCAAACGGTCACGGGGACGGCTCTTGGTATTCTCCCTCTTTGTAATGAGACCAAGGCTCGCTCTTTTTCTTCAATCCTCAATCGAATCTGTCCCTCGCCCCGAGTTCCAACACTCAGGGCAATAGATTCGAGCGCTTCGGGCCTTCGACAATGTCCGACTCTGACCTACAGGGCCGGTCGATGCCCTCCTCCATCACGGAAGAGGACGTGCTAAAGCTGAGAGAAGCCAGGTACTTAACCTACGAGATTTCGCATAGGTTGCCTGCCCAAGGGCAAGTCATTCCTACTCTCGAGCCAGGCGAGAGCGTCGCGTTCGTGTCTCACCTCCGTCGGGGTTTAGGCTTCCCGATGGATCCCTTCGTGAGGGGGCTCATGTTTTACTATGGGTTGGAATTCCATGACTTGGCTCCGGAGTCCATCCTCCATATCTCATCATTTATTGTCGTCTGCGAAGCCTTCCTCTGCACTACCCCTCACTTCGGTTTGTGGCTCAAAACCTTCAACGTGGAGCCGAAGATGATTGAGGGGCGTCAGGTAGAGTGCGGAGGGGCGATTATAAGCAAGAGGGCCGATGCTCCATGGCCCGAGGGCTCTTTTCAGGAGGACCTCGGTTTGTGGCAACATGAGTGGTTCTATATTACCGCTCCCAGGGGCAGCAGGCAGAGGCCGCCGCCCGTCTTTCGCTCGGGCCCTCCACAACGGCTGACGTCATGGGTCAACAAAGGGCTTGAATAGGGGCCATCCAAGGACGTATCCCTATTGCAGGGCCGTATTCGAGACCTCCAAGAGAGGGAGGTCAATCTGGTCGTGGTGACGCAGGTTATGCTGATTCGGCGTCTTCTGCCCTGCAAGTGTCGCCCCCTCCGCCTGTGGGAATTCAATCCGGAGGGGCCACGAGCTCTCCAACACTTCATGGGTACGACACCCGTGGAGATGTTCAAACTGTTCTTCAGATCACAAGAGGTGTGTCCGGAATTGACCGAGGACGCCGGCTTAAGCTGCAATCGCCCGGATACTCAAGTAAGTAGCCCTGTGTCCGGACATACCGTTTGTTTGCATATCATGGATTTGCCTTTTAACCAATCGTCCTTTGAACATGAGTGGATAGCGCAAGCAAAACTGATACGGTGTCCGGCCCCCCTCCCGGAGACCACGCCGGATCCCGTGTTGGTCCAGATGCTGGAGGTTGCGCCTTCAGAAGAGGGCGAAGGGGAAAATAGAGAAACTACCGCCTCTACTAAGGAGGCCTTCAAGAAAGGGGGGATCGAGAATCCCTCCTTCCTGGGGAGAAGAGGACCGCTTCTGAAGATCCGGAGGCTAAGGCCTCAAAGCGGGGGAAGAAATCTTCACCAGAGGGTCCTACGCCAGGAGAAGCCCCGACCGCACTATCTCCCCAAAGGAATCAGCCCTCCAGCGAGACGTAAGTAGAAAAAGGGGAGTTTTGTAATAAGGGACATCCCTATTTTTGCTTCTGAGGATAACCGAAGTTTTTACCTTGTAGTTCGGATCTCTGCCCTTCTCAGCTGAGCTCATCTTCGGGGGACCTTCGTCCGGAGATGATGGAGAGTGACACACCTCCATCTGCCGCACCGTCAGGCGGGGCGGACGACCCTGAGGTGTCGTCGCGGAGGGTCTCCCCGAGTCCGGCAGGGCCGGAGAGTTCGACACCAACTAGTGTACGGCCGGGGGAGCTGAAGGATCTGCTCAAGAGGGCGTCTATCTCAGAAGATCACCGTACATTAATGAGTACGGTGATTGAAAGAATTTCATCCGCTGAGAGCGGGTTGCATGATGCCGTCAGAAGTTTACTGGCGGGGTTTGAGGTACGTAAAAATGACATGCCTTTTGACAGTTTTGCACATAGAGTGCACCCTGTATAGATAGAAGCCCCTGAGACTCGGTACGTTGTCATAAGTGACAGCGTGCCGAGGATCATAATCTCAGTTTTAATATGTCGCCATTCCTATTCAGGGGGCGGAGCTTTTGGTGGCCAGCCGGACTGATAGAGTTGCCGAACTGAAGCGGCAACTGGATGCTGCGGATGCGGACATCGCGCTGGTCAATAGGCGACTTGACGAGTCACAAGGTGAGTGGTTTCTCCATGGTCACCTGGTAAGGGAGCTGACGCCCATTCCTTACAACATGTACACTTAATGCAGATGGTGCCGCTGCTGTGGAAAACCTTCGGGCAGAGCTTGCTCGAGGCAAGGAGCAGGCCAGAAGGAGTAATGCGGCTGCCTCGAAGGCGGCCAAAGAGCTACAAGCCGAAAAGGCTGCTCACTGCCGAAGCAGGGAGGAGATTGCCGAAATGGCCATGAAGCTTAAGGATGTTACCGACCGCTATGAGGTTCTTGAAAAAGAACGCCGAGCGGAGCAAGAGGACCTGAAGAAGGCCACCGCCGAAGGCAAGGATGCCCGTTCTGCAATGAGGGCTATAAAGGAGGAGCTGCGTTAGGCCGGAGACATTGCGGCTGGAAAGCCCTTTCTGCTGCGCAGGAAGTTAACGGATAAGAAGTATGCTCAGTTGGGCCAGCTGTGGGGTGCGGAGGATCCTTATCTGGATTTGGCGGCGAGTGCGGCGGACGCGGTCGTGCACTTCCGAAGCCAAAAGGATCACGAGATGGAAGAGCTTTTTTGGTCTCAATTCCACAGTCCGGAGCGTTCACTTCCGTTGACCGATCGGTTGGCTGAGTGGGCTGAGCTGAATAGATTGTCCGGATTTGCCATGACGGATGTGGTGGCTCATCTGTGGCCGGATAGGCCCAAGCCAAAGAGTTATTTTGGCTTATTGCAGCAATTCCTTGGGGCGGTGCCGCATATCAAGGCGATTAAGCGGTCGACATGCATAAAGGGTGCACAGATGGCTCTCGCCCATGTGAAGACATACTGGACGGAGATGGATGCCACCGATGTTGCAACCGGGGTTCGGACGAGAGCCGGTTACCCGCCGAGCACTATTTTGGGGAAGTCCTGCAAGGCGCTCGTGTAATAGAGTCACAGTGCTCGAAAAATGTTATGTTCAAATGATATGTATGATTTGTGAAACCACTTTTATAATGTAACGGCTTTTTATACTTGTGCGTTCAAGTATTGAAATATTTCCTGTGCGGCCGTTAATGTATATGTGTATATAACCTGAAAGATGGCATTCTTCGGCTTCAGCCCCCACGCACATGGTGCAGGGGTGTTTGCAAAAGGCGCGCATTTTCACACTTAATCCAACGTCTTGGTCCTGTGAAGGAGGTGGTAGCGTAGCAAACTAGGCAACCGGACTATAATGCTTTATCACTTTCACTTAGCCATAGGAGTTCGAAGGTGGGGCTACGATATAGCCCCTAGGGGCACCGCGCTCTCCGAATTCAGGGAAACAGTCCTTCGTCAAAGCAGAGGAATTCTAGACATTCCGGTAGTCGATCGAGTGGTTGACGAGTCTCTCGCTATATCATGACAGTCAATTTTCGGCTTTCTCTACTGAGGTGCTCGCCTGGCCGAACCAGGGCACAATCGCAGTAGTTCTCCTGGTGCTGCATTAGCCAATGATACGGAACGTAAGGCAGCAAAACACAGGAGCCGGGCAAACCCAACATTTGACCAAAGACATGATTCAGAGCTGATGCATATAAGGCCTAACTCGAGACGCCGAACACTCCCTGTGGTACTCGGTCTTTATGATAATGGGCAGAACAATGCCCTAAGCCCCTAGTGTCCAGGTACGGGCGAGAACTTCTGGCGCGGCTGATGCCAAAATGCCAGCCTCCTAAGTTATGGTAAGAAACCGGGGGATGTGTATCAACAAGAGACAGTAAGAAAGGTTTACGCAGGGTCTTAATCTGAAAAGAATCCTTGCAACGGGTCCCTGCTACACGTCTGCACCTGTGTCTCTGTTGTGCTGTATCCTGGACGGGTGTAGCACGCTGTTCATCTGTAAAAGAGAAGAACTTAGTTTGGAAAGGTATCGTGCAAAAAATGTATTTAAAACAGAGTATGAAAAAATGAATAAAGTTGAGCTTTTATTGGCTCTCATTGTTCATGCGCACAGCCCCTTGTAAAGGGGTATGCGGCTAGGAAGCCCCTAGTTTATTTATGCCGGACTCGCCTAGCCGTGTCCGGGGTCTTGAACGACCTTTTAATGAGATGGTGCCGCATGGACCGGGCATTTTAAGTGTAAGAGACGCGTAATGCGGTATTGTGTTAAAGCGGGCGAAAGCTTCGCGTCCCAATAGTGCCTGATGGCTACTTTTAAATGGGGCGATATGGAAGATTAGCTTTTCGCGACGGAAGTTGTCGGATGAACCGAACACAACTTCTAGTAGTAAGGAGCCCTTGCAATTGGCGTAAGGGCCTGGCGTCACTCCTTTGAAGGAAGTGCTGCTATGGCGAATTTTGGTAGGGTCTATCCCCATTCTGCGGATTGTGTCCGGATATAGCAGGTTTAAATCGCTGCCACCATCCATTAGGACTTGTGTAAATTGTAGTCCGTCGATTATAGGACCCAATATCAAAGCAGTCCATCCTGCGTTTTGAATACTTCTGGAGTAATCCAGATGGTCGAAAGTAATTGGTTTTGACGTCCAATCTCGGGATTCCGCTGGGGTGGACCGTGCGACATGTGCTTTGGTAGATGCCGCCCTATTTTTCCTTGTTATCACTTGAAGTGAATTCACTGCTTTGACTTCTTGTGGGAAGTTCTTTTGTTTTCCGGCGCTCTGCTTATGGGGTTCGTCATCATCCTCGCTTGGCGTGTCGAGCCCCTTGTGTTCGGCGTTAAGTCAGCCGGACTGCTTGAAGACCCAACAATCTCTGTGGGTGTGGTTTGCAGGCTTCCCGGGGGTATTGTGAATTTGGCATATCCTATCCAAGATTTTGTTTAGGTTGGATAGCTCGTCACTGTTGTCCTTAAGAGGCAGTGTTTTGTTGTTGTTCGGTCGAGAGCTTTTGAATCCGGCATTGACCGCCGTTTTCTTTGGGCCATTTTCCTTATTCCGGCACTGATCTTTTCTGCGTCGTGATTTGCCATTTCCATCTCTGACCTAGGATGTACTCGGGTTGCTGGTGCTGCATCTTGCCAGCCAGCTATCTTCTCCCGTGCAAAAGCGGGTCATGAGGCTCGTTAGCGCGGCCATTGTTCGTGGCTTTTCCTGGCCGAGGTGTCTGGCGAGCCATTTGTCTCGGACGTTATGTTTAAAAGCTGCTAAGGCTTCGGCGTCCGGACAGTCGACTATTTGGTTCTTTTTAGTGAGGAACCTGTTCCAAAATTTGCGTGCTGATTCTCCGGGCTGTTGAGTTATGTGACTTAAATCGTCTGCATCCGGAGGGCGGACATAAGTCCCTTGAAAATTTGCTCGAAACGCATCCTCGAGGTCTTCCCAACTTCCAATGGTATTTTTTGGGAGGCTTTTGAGCCAATGCCGAGCTGGCCCTTTGAGCTTGAGGGGTAGGTATTTTATGGCATGGAGATCATCTCCTCTAGCCATATGTATGTGTAGGATGTAATCCTCAATCCAGACTCCGGGGTCTATTGTTCCGTCGTATGCTTCTATGTTTATGGGCTTGAATCCTGCTGGAAATTCATGATCCAGCACCTCATCAGTGAAACATAGTGGGTGTGCGGTGCCCCTGTATTTAGGTGTGCCATTATCTTCGAATGCTCAGCGTGTTGTGTTGCTTCCTGGAGCCTTTTTTGGCCCATAGATGGACCTGACCGGGCCATCCTTTCTGCGTGGATCCTTATGTGGATCGTGTGCTGGCTTGTGTGCGGCGCCGCCTGCTGCTCTTAGCCTGTCATCTGGTCGTCTATCCGGCCAGGCGGCCTCTTTGTTTTTTGACTGTGGGGGCTCTACGGCCTCCTCGTCAAATTCGGGCAACAGTTTGCGCTTCGGGTAGCTCTTTGCTTGGTGACTATCGCCGTATTTATCTGCGGTCTTGAGTACTTTGCTCCATCTCATTCTGAGTATGTCTACCGCTGTTTTGAGCTTCCGCTTCTGCTTCTTCAAACTTCTTGCAGTGGCAACGAGCCTTTTGTGAAGGTTCTTATGCTCCGGTGATGTGTCCGGCGTGAGATCATCTGGACTATTGTTTTCGCCGGGGATGGGTTGCTCGTCCAATTCATCCTGTTCGGATGGTTGCTTGGTTGCATGTTCGTCGTCCACTGGTTCGCCCTGCTCTACGGCTGGGTCAGTATGGGTGCTGTTGTTATCGAGGCGCGATTTTGGGCGGCGCTTGCGTCGCCGTTTTGGTTGCTTTTCGGGGGAGTTATCCTTCACCGCTTCCCGTTGTTCCTCGTTATCGCTTCCTTTTGGAGTATCCACCATGTATACATTATGAGTTGAGGTGGCTTTCCAGTGCCCCATAGACGCTGGTTCTTGGTTGTCTCCGACATCGTCGTCCATACCGTTGATGTCTTCGGAGTCGAAGTCTAGCATGTCGGTTAGATCGTCGACAGTGGCTACTAAGTGGGTGGCGGGTGGGCTTTGAATTTCTTCGTCGTCCGCATCCCAACCATACTGACCGCAGTTCGGCCAGGGCTCTCCTGATAACGAGAGATACTTTAGCGAATTCAGGATGTCGCCAAAAGGTGAGTGTTGAAAGATGTCCGCCGCGGTGAACTCCATGATCGGTGCCCAATCGGATTCAATTGGAGAGGGCGCGGGAGGTTCGGACTCCGGCGAGGAGTCCAGCACCTCGGAGTCACGAGCTTCACAAGGGACAAGGTCAGTATTCGGCTCCATCACCGTAGAGGTAGCAGCCCCCGAGGCGGTGTCTAGCCACCCGTCCTTCATCTGCGTAGCCGGCTCCGAATTGAGGATCGGAGCGGACTCGTGTGCGGCCTCCAGGGCACTGTCCGGCAGCAGAGCTAAGTCATGCCCATCGTGACAGTGCGGCGCGCTCGGCTGTGCCTCGAATCCATCGAAGATCAAGTTTCCGCGGATGTCAGCCATGAAGTTCAGACTTCAAAATCTGACCTGATGGCCAGGGGCGTACCTTTCAATCTGCTCCAGATGGCCAAGCGAATTGGCCCGCAGTGCAAAGCCGCCGAATACGAAGATCTGTCCGGGGAGGAAAGTCTCACCCTGGACCGCGTTGTTGATGATCGAAGGAGCCATCAAGCCTATCGGTGATGACACAGAGGAACTCTCAATGAAAGCACCAATGTCGGTGTCAAAACCGGCGGATCTCGGGTAGGGGGTCCCGAACTGTGCGTCTAGGCGGATGGTAACAGGAGACAAGGGACACGATGTTTTTACCCAGGTTCGGGCCCTCTCGATGGAGGTAAAACCCTACTCCTTCTTGATTGATATTGATGATATGGGTAGTACAAGAGTGGATCTACCACTAGATCAAGGAGGCTAAACCCTAGAAGCTAGCCTATGGTATGATTGTTGTTCGTCCTATGGACTAAAACCCTCCGGTTTATATAGACACCGGAGAGGGCTAGGGTTACACAGAGTCAGTTACAGTGGTAGGAGATCTACATATCCGTATTGCAAAACTTGCCTTCCACGCCAAGGAAAGTCCCATCCGGACACGGGACGAAGTCTTCAATCTTGTATCTTCATAGTCTTGGAGTTCGGCGATGATGATAGTTCGGCTATCCGGACACCCCCTAGTCCAGGACTCCCTCAGCTAGGGTTACACAGAGTCGGTTACAATGGTAGGAGATCTACATATCTGTATCGCCAAGCTTGCCTTCCACGCCAAGGAAAGTCCCATCCGGACACGGGACAAAGTCTTCAATCTTGTATCTTCATAGTCTAGGAGTCCGGCCAAAGGTGATAGTTCGGCTATCCGGACACCCCCTAATCCGGGACTCCCTTAGATGGCCTCTGTTGCCGTCCCCAATAAAGCGAGAGGACATGTAGGCATCGCATTAAATGCGCTTGTCCTACGTGATCGGGTGATAAGCTTGTATCACTGTAGCTTGCCACCTCATGTGTGCCACTATGGCAACCCCTTTGTGTATAAAAGGAGGCCCAAGGCACATGGAGAGAGGATTGGGACTTTTGGACAAAGCACGCATCATAGCTAGTTCAAAAGCTCAAGAACACCCATATAACAGATAAAGCAGGACTATGGTATTACGCATCTTTGCGGCCCAAACCTGGATAAAAATCCTCTGTGTCCTAACTACTCGACCTGCTCTTCGTGCAACTAATCCCCCTCCGAACGAAAAAGGGATCCTTGTGACCCAATAGGTGATCAGTTTCCCCGACATGTTTGGATCCTTGTAACCCCATAGGTGATCGGTTTCCCTAACATCTTTGGCGCGCCAGGTAGTGTCAGCACCCCGACCCTAAGTCACACCAATCTAGCATGTAACACATCATATCACTTTGCGACCTCACGCACGGTATTCCATGGGTGCCACATTACCTGGCTCAGGACCGTTTGTGCCTTTTGGCTCACGTATACGATAGTGCCGCTAGCATCCATATGACCCAACAACGAACGTGTCGATCAACAACGTATGAACCCAAGTCGTAGCAAGCTACATGGACTTAAAGGAACAATGCGTGACATTTCCCCGAAGGGGCAGACACGGGAACAAAGAAGGACACATGCCGGCCAGCCTAAGTGTTCTGGAGTAGTAGCAAGCTACCATGGCTCAGTGGAAGCACTAGGAGACATTTCCATGTAAGAGAGGCTATCAAGGATGAACAACTAGGTTGTCAGATCCCACACATACCAAGCATTTCAAATCATACACACAATATGCTCGATACGTGCAAATACAACATGGCATCACAACATAACTCTATGACTCAAAGTATTTATTCAATAGGCTCCGAGGAGCGAGATATTACAAACATGGGTCTCATGACCCAACATTCAGAGCATACAAGTCAAAGCACAAGAGGAAGCTTAACATGCCTGAGTACAGACAACTAAAATGAAAAGGCCTGGGAAGCCTGACTATCTACCAGATCCTGCCGAGGGCACAAGATCGTAGCTGAGGTAACAAGCTAAACATTGAAGTCCACGCGGAACTACTAGTGAGACGGAAGTCTCTCTGCAAAAACATAAAATAGGCAAACATGAGCACAAATGTACCCAGCAAGACTTACATCAGAACTAACTACATATGCATCATTATCAACAAAGGGGTGGTGGAGTTTAACTGCAGCAAGCCAGCTTTGACCTGGTGGCTATCCTGAACTACGACTGCAAGTAACTCTTTTGAGGTGGCGCACACGAGTCCACATATTCACCATATCAATACACCACTATGGACCGCTCCCGTCTCCCTACGAGAACGCCATCCATATCACTCACGCTTATCTTGTGTATTTTCGAGTATCCACTTTCACTTGTCTATGAACTGTATAGGCAACCCAGAGGTCCTTTACCGCGGACGCGGCTATTCGAATAGATGATGTTAACCCTGCCGGGTTGTACTTCTTCACACACGCTCTCACCACTTACCGTCGTTTACATGACATGTACTCGGCAACCTTCAAGCGGAAGCCCAACGAGGGTGTCGGCCACGGCCTACCTAAACACTCAAGTCTCTAGTCTAGGTTTATCGCCTATTCTGGTACCATCCGTAGGGAGTCCGGCCGAGGTTTCCACATATGGCCCCGAACGATGTGTGTAGGGTTCCCGAGACACCAAATGGGTGCCTGGTACACCATGCCACGTGCCTACCGCATCACAGCCCACCCCTCGGGTCAGCACTGTGCACGGCCTCCAGCATACTACAAACACCAGAAACTACTTGCAACTCCTGTACAAAGGACAAGGGTGGTTAAGAAGCCGAGAGGGTCAATTAAGGATCCCAATGAGTGGTAGTAGCTGTTCATGGATCACAAACACAGAACTCAGTTCTTGAGGACGGCTTCAATGAGACAACCCACCATGTACTCTTACATGGCCTCTCACCGTTACCTTTACCAAATCATGTTCACACCTAGTGTTTCCACTATTGGAATCTGGGAATGATTCTAGTAACTAGGAAGAAACTCAACAGTAGAGAGTGATTCCACTATTGGAATGGTTATTGTAACGCCCCGGATCCGATGCTCTAGGTGTCTGCCAGTTGTTCGCCGTTGTTGCCATGTCATTTGCTTGCGTGTTGCATTTCATATCATGTCATTATGTGCATTTCATTTTGCATACGTGTTCATCTCATGCATCCGAGCATTTTCCCCGTTGTTCGTTTTGCAATCCGGCACTCCCATGTCATCCGGCGTCCCCTTCTTGACTCTTTTCGTGTGTGGGTGTTAAACATTCTCAGAATGGCCCGAGCTTTGCCAAGCAGCCTTGGTATAGCACCGGTAGACCGCCTGTCAAGTTTCGTGCCATTTGGAGCTCGTTTGGTACTCCAACGGTTAACCGGGTAACCGTAAAAGCCCTCTTTGACTTGCAGCCCAACACCCCTTCCAAAGTGGCCCAAAACCCATCTAACTCCCCTTCATGCTCTCGGTCGTTCGATCATGATCGCGTGGCCGAAAACCGCTCCTCATTTGGACTCTCCTAGCTCCCTCTACCTATAAATATGCCCTCTCCCCCGAAATCCCGGGTCCAAACCCTAAAAATCGTCCCCGCACCCGCCGGACGCGTCCGCCGCCACCGGACGAAATCGCCGCCGCCCCCGCAGCCACTGGCGTCGCGCCACGTGGCGCCCCCGC
>NC_057801.1:213717884-213730204 GCF_018294505.1 Triticum aestivum
CGCTGCGCCGCCTAGCGCCGCTCGTCGCCGCACCACTCCGGTCGATGCCGAACCCCTCCGACGCCAGATCCGGGGTCCCCAGGCCCGGATCCGCCCGTTCCCCACGTCCGCTCGCCGTTCCGGCCACCGGAGAACCCAGCGCCGGCGCCCCTCTCCCCTAGCGCCGCCGGCCTCGTCCTCGGCTCGGGAGGAGACGACGCCTCGGCCAGCCTCCTGCAGCCCGCGTGGGCCACGTGGGCCGTGGTCCAGTCCAGTTCCAGCCTGGCCCAGCCCCGGCCTGCCTCCTCGCCGGACAGCCTCGCCTCCTCTTCATTTTGGGCCGAAGCCCAGGGTGAGCAACCCCGCTATTCCCCGCCTGTGCGTTCTATAGCTATTAGTCGCTCGATCTGTTTTTTTTACGTCTGTCAAAATCTGCTAAGTCCCAGATTTTTTCACATTTTCATGCCATGTTTGTTGCATCGTATCTCTGCATCCGTAGCTCCGTTTCGTGCGTGTAATATGTCAAATTGTTCGACTCGACGAGTACTTCATTTCATTCCATTACATCATATTCATTTGAGCTCATCTTGATGGCCGAAATGCTATTGGAAGAGTGCATGTTGATGTTAATCTGCTGAAACTGTTATAACTTGCTCATTTGTCATTTTTGCCATGTTTGATGTGTGCATCCTATGAGGTTGATGTCTACATGTGTTTTGATCTATGCCATGCCATCTTTCCAGGGGTGTATGCCATGTATTTTTGTGACTTGTGTGCTAAGTGTATCAAGCTTGTTAAGTAGTGTACTTGCTGTTGCTGTTTTGCTAAGCAGATTCTGTTATATTTTGTTGCTATGTTAACATGCTTCTACTAATCATTCTATGCATAATCTGGAGATGCTCTATAAACATGTTTTGATCTACATGTCATGCCCTATCCATCCATGCCCCTGGTTGCATTTATAGCTTGCTGTAGATTGTTCGTATCTTGCTCCAAAGTTGCTTGATAATGTTGCTATCAGCCTGTTAACATTAAGTTCACTTGTTCCCATGTGTTTTGCTAGTGATCCATGCACCCTATGACCTTGCTCTTGCCATGCTTAGCTTCATAAACATGCCTTCTTACTGTTGGTTGCCTTGACATGCCATGTATTGCTCTGTAGTGAGTGGTTCAAGCTCACTAACGTGTCTACTTATTGTTGTTCTTGCCATGTATGAATCTGTAATATAACTTGCCATGTTTACATGGGTGCCATCATATTTTCTGTGCCTTTTTGGCTCATGGTCAGTAAGGGACTTTTGATCTATGCTATTAGTAGATTCATGCCATGCCTTTGTTTGCCATGATATGTTGCTGTAACATGTTATTTGCTTGCTCTAAATATTGCAACCTGATGTTATTTCTGCTAAAGTCTGAAACTGTTATTATTTGCAATTTTACCATGTGTTTTGGAGCATGTTCTAGTGATTTCTGGAGATAGCTCAGTGTTCATGTTTTGTTATGCTTTACCAGTACTTAATGCCCATGCCTTTTGTTATTATGTTGGGGTGTTGTAGCTTGTTGTTTTGATGCTTGTAATATGCCTAGTTGCTGTTATGGACAGATTGTTGCTATGACTTGTATAGAGTGTTTGTGTTGAACCGTTGCTCCGTTTTGAGTGTGCTCTATATGAAACTTGCTTGATTTTGCATGTAGTTTCATATTATCATGTTGCATCCTTGTTTTGAGGTGTTTGCTTGATGTTTGGGTGCATTTTGCATCAATGCCATGTTTAACTTGTTTTGCTCATATCTTCTAGGCCGTAGCTCCGAATCTAATGAACTTTATATGTAACTTGACTAGAATCTCATGTAGATCATCTTGGTGCATCTTAATTTGCTGTTTAACAACTTGAACATAAGGTTTATTCAGTTCTGGACCAATTTCGAAATTTGCATATGAGGACTTACCGGAATTGTTATATGTTGTTTCCAGCCTCATTTAAACTTGCCTTGATGTGTTGATCTTGTTTGCATCATCTCTTGCCATGAGTAGCTTCATGTAGCCTTGTCATGCATCATGCTTGTTGTGCATCATGTCTTGTTCATGTGTGGTGTGTTTACCTATGTTGTGTGCTTCTTGTTAGTTCCTGTTTCGTTGCGATCATGAGGATTCGTTCGTCTACGCTTGGTTCGTCTTCGTGGCTTTATCTTCTTCATGGACTCGTTCTTCTTCCTTGCGGGATTTCAGGCAAGATGACCGCTACCCTGGATCTCACTACTATCATTGCTATGCTAGTTGCTTCGTTCTATCGCTATGCTGCGTTACCTATCATTTGCTCTTCAAGCCTCCCAAATTGCCATGAACCTCTAACCTTTGACATCATTCCTAGCAAACCGTTGTTTGGCTATGTTACCGCTTTTGCTCAGACCCTCTTATAGCGTTGCTACCTGCAGGTGAAGTTGAAGATTTCTCCATGGTGGACAGGGTTTATGTTGGGATATCACAATATTTCTTATATTATTAATGCATCTATATATTTGGTAAAGGGTGGAAGGCTCGGCCTTATGCCTGGTGTTTTGTTCCACTCTTTCCGCCCTAGTTTCCGTCATACCGGTGTTATGTTCCTGGATTTTGCGTTCCTAATGCGGTCGGGTGATTTATGGGACCCCCCCTGACAGTTCGCTTTGAATAAAACTTGTCCAGCAAGGCCCAACCTTGGTTTTACCATTTGCCTCACCACCACCTATTTTTTCCCTTAGGAGTCGCTCTCTCGAGGGTCATCTTTATTATAGCCCCCCCGGGCCAATGCTTGTCTAAGTGTTGGTCCAAACTAGAGCACCGTGCGGGACCATCCCTTGGCAACTTGGGTTACGTCGGTACCTGTACGCTTAGCTTATCCGGTGTTGCCCTGAGAACGAGATATGTGCAGCTCCTATCGGTATTGTCGGCGCATCGGGCGGCTTTGCTGGTCTTGTTTTACCATTGTCAAAATGTCTTGTAAACCGGGATTCCGAGACTGATCGGGTCTTCCTGGGAGAAGGTCTATTCCTTCGTTGATCGCGAGAGCTTGTCATGGGGCTAAGTTGGGACACCCCTGCAGGGTATAAACTTTCGAGAGCTGTGCCCGCGGTTATGTGGCAGATGGGAATTTGTTAATGTCCGATTGTAGATAACTTGACACCAGATCCGAATTAAAACGCATCAACCGCGTGTGTAGCCGTGATGGTCTCTTCTCGGCGGAGTCCGGGAAGTGAACACGGTTTCTGTGTTATGTTTGACGTAAGTAGGTGTTCAAGATCACTTCTTGATCATTGCTAGCTTCACGACCGTTCCGCTTGCTCTCTTCTCGCTCTTATTTGCGTATGTTAGCCTCCATACTTGCTTAGTCTCTGCTGCAACCTCACCACTTTACCCCTTCCTTTCCCATTAAGCTTTGCTAGTCTTGATACCCATGGTAATGGGATTGCTGAGTCCTCGTGGCTCACAGATTACTACAACAACAGTTGCAGGTACAGGTTATGCGATGATCATGACGCAAGAGCGATGTTTGCTTGTTTTGGAGTTCTTCTTCTGCTTCTTCTTCGATCAGGGGATAGGTTCCAGGTCGGCAGCCTGGGCTAGCAGGGTGGATATTGTTTGAGTTTCTGTTTATGTATCATCCGTAGTCGGATGTTGATCTCTTGTATGATGTTGTTGTATTCATGTGGCATTGTATGCCTTATGTATGTATCCCCATCTATTATGTAATGTTGATGTAATGATATCCACCTTGCAAAAGCGTCTCAATATGCGGGTCTATCCTTGGTGGGACCTTCGAGTTCCTTTTGGATAGGGTCGCATATTGGGCGTGACAGTTCTAGCATAACCGAAGAAAACTGGGAGCGATCCTAGTTAGTGCCGGTGATAACACCAAGTGCTTGTGCGTGCTCTCAAGAACTATGATCCTTTCCATATTCATCAAGGTTTTACCAATATCCATGACAAGGATCCTGGCACCACAACATACCACCATGATGGATATTGGTGGAACATGTGAATGCAAAGGAAGATAACACCTTCTCAGATTTCACCTTAGCGAGTCCAAGGGGACAAAATCTGGATGATCGACCGAGAGACATTTAGCACTCCACTTCTAATGTTCTCCTTGATGTGCTAGTGTAACCCATACATTGAGATGGTTTGGTATCTAGAACATCAAATAACAGGTTGGACTTTAAGAGCTCAAGAATCCATAAGGAACAACTACTGGAGTAAATCCTACGAAATCCTTATGGGGATGTGGCCAACTTCCTCAATCAAGATACCACAATAATAGGTCTTCCGGCTGGGTGTGTTGGCCACGACATCCACTTTACCGGGTTACAAAGAGACCAATATTATAGTACTTGGGAAACGTTCCAACCATCATATCTGCCTGAGATTCAGACCTGATTGGTGTCAGGATATTCCAGACTCATCGGGTCTAGAAAGAAAAATGAAAGTTTGCAACACAAATCGACGAGATGACGTTGCGAGATTCTCGGGGAATGAACTACGATAGCAAGCTCCAAAATATGAGCTGGTTCTCCAAAATATGAGCTGGTTCTGCTACAAACATGTGAACACGTTGTCCCAGACAAACACGATCACATGGTAGTCTTACAACAAAACACTACCGAGTTCAGAAGGGGGAACCATCATCGAGGATATCAAAGTCCTTACATAAGTCATATGACTAGCTCTTATGAAGAAACTTCTTCTCCTTGAACAAATCAATCAGTGGCTTGGCGTGCTAGGGACACATATAGAATGAAGGTTGCAAGTCTCCAAACCACACAATACTTCACACGTATGCATGACTGATTTGGGATGATTCCATAGGAAGCAACATTGACTTTCTCAAATTCACGGCGGCAACTTGCATCAAGTGCACATGAACTGGAGGGAGTCACTTCTTACATCTGAGAATATGCTTCATGTCAGGACCTCGATTCTAAGTCACACCGATCTAGCATGTAACACCTCATATCACTTTGCGGCCTCACGCACGGTATTCCCACGGGTGTCGCCTTACCAAGCCCGGGACCATTTGCCTTTTGGCTCATGTATATGATAGTGTCGCTAGCATCCATATGACAGAGAACCCGGGCCGACATGACTAGTCGTGAACCCAAAGTGGCACTAACTTACGGGGGCAGGAATACATGAAACAACATCGAGCATGTCGGTCAGCAGCGTGTGAATCCGGGCTGTAGCAACTGGGCTAGCAGGACTCCAGGAACCCGGGCTGTAGCAGGCTAGCAGGACTCCGGATGTCACCGCGTGACATTTCCCTGAAGGGACAGACACAGGAACGAAGTGTATCACATGTTGGCCAGTCTAAGTGTTCCAGAGCAGTAGTGCTGGGCTAGCAGGACTCCGGTAAACCAGGCTGTAGCGGACTACCAAGGCTCAGTGGAAGCACCAGACTACATTTCCCCATAGGAGAGGCTACCAAGGGTAAACAACTAGATTGTCGGATCCCACACATACCAAGCATTTCAAAATCATACACACAATATGCTCGATATGTGCAAATACAACATGGCATAACAACAAGACTCTACGACTTAGAGTATTTATTCAATAGGCTCCGAGGAGCCAGGTATTACAAACATAGGTCTCATGACCCAACATACAGAGCATACAAGCAACAAGCACATGCGGAAGCTTAACTTGTCTGAGTACAATCAACTACAAATGAAAAAGGCTGAGAAGCCTGACCATCTACAAGATCCTGCCAAGGGCACAAGATCGTAGCTGAGGTAACAAGCTAAAAGTCGGAGTCCACGCGGAACTACTAGCGAGACTGAAGTCTCTCTGCAACAACATAAATTAAGGAAACGTGAGTACAAATGTACCCAGCAAGACTTACATCAGCACTAACTACATATGCATCATTATCAACAAAGGACTGGTGGGGTTTAACTGCAGCAAGCCAGCTTTGACTCGGTGGCTATCCTGAACTACGACTGCAAGTAACTCTTCTGAGGTGGCGCACACGAGTCCACATATCCACCATATCAATACACCACTATGGATCCGCTCTCGTCTACCTACGAGAACGCCGTCCATAGCACTCATGCTTATCTTGCGCATTTTAGAGTATCCACTTCAAGTTATCTATGAATTGTACAGGGAACCCAGAGGTCCTTTACCGTGGACACGGCTATTCGAATAGATAATGTTAACCCTGCAGGGGTGTACTTCTTCACACATGCTCTCACCACTTATCGCTATTTACACGACATGTACTCGGCAACCTTCAAGCGGAAGCCCAGCGAGGGTGTCGTCCACGACCTGACTATCCACACAAGTCTCTCGTCCTGGTTTATCGCCTATTCGGGTTCCATCCACAAGGAGATCCGGCCGGGGTGTCGCTCACGGCCCCAAACGATGTGAGCAGGGTTCCCAAGCCCACTGTCAGTGTCAAAACCGGCGGATCTTGGGTAGGGGGTCCCGAACTTTGCGTCTAGGCGGATGGTAACAGGAGACAAGGGACACGATGTTTTTACCCAGGTTCGGGCCCTCTCGATGGAGGTAAAACCCTACTCTTGCTTGATTGATATTGATGATATGGGTAGTACAAGAGTGGATCTACCACGAGATCAAGGAGGCTAAACCCTAGAAGCTAGCCTATGGTATGATTGTTGTAATGGTTGTTCGTCCTACGGACTAAAGCCCTCCGGTTTATATAGACACCGGAGAGGGCTAGGGTTACACAGAGTCGGTTACAATGGTAGGAGATCTACATATCCATATCGCCAAGCTTGCCTTCCATGCCAAGGAAAGTCCCATCCGGACACGGGACGAAGTCTTCAATCTTGTATCTTCATAGTCTTGGAGTCCGGCCGATGATGATAGTCCGGCTATCCGGACACCCCCTAGTCCAGGACTCCCTCAGTAGCCCCTGAACCAGGCTTCAATGACGATGAGTCCGGCGCGCATATTGTTCAGCATTGCAAGGCGGGTTCCTCCTCCGAATAATTCATAGAAGATTGCGAACACCAGGATAGTGTCCGGCTCTGCAAAATAAATTCCACATTCCACCGTAGAGAGAATAATATGTACACAAGTTCAATCTGCTGACGTATTTTGCGGCATGATGTCACACCACCACCAAGCCTTTACTCGAATCATTTTTTATTATACCACCTCAGCGCGTTTAGCGAAGCTGTTTCCTTGGCATGTCTTGTCGAAGCAGAGATCGTGTTCCCCTTATTCCGAGATCCCCATCAATATGGACGTGGGTAACCCAACCGTGCTCGTTGCCACGCCTCCTCTATCGAAGGTGAGTCCCAAACGGTCACGGGGGCGGCTCTTGGTATTCTCCCTCTTTATAATGAGACCAAGGCTCGCTTCTTTTCTTCAATCCTCAATCGAATCTACTCCTCGCCCCGAGTTCCAACACCCAGAGCCCCAGATTCGAGCGCTTCGGACCTTCAACAATGTCCGGCTCCGACCTTCAGGGCCAGTGGATGCCCTCCTCCGTCACGGAGGAGGACGTGCTAAAGCTGCGAGAAGCCAGGTGCCTGACCTGCGAGATTTCGCATAGGCTGCCCGCCAAAGGGCAAGTCATTCCTACTCCCGAGCCCGGCAAGAGCGTCGTGTTCGTGTCCCACCTCCGTCGAGGTTTAGGCTTCCCGACGGATCCTTTTGTGAGAGGGCTCATGTTTTACTATGGGCTGGAATTCCAGGACCTGGCTCCGGAGTCTATCCTCCACATCTCATCATTCATTGTCGTATGCGAAGCCTTCCTCCGCACTACTCCCCACTTCGGTTTGTGGCTCAAGACCTTCAACGTGGAGCCGAAGATGATCGAGGGGCGTCAAGCTGAGTGCGGCGGGGCGGTTGTAAGCAGAAGGGCCGAGGCTCCATGCCCAAGGGCTCTTTCCAGGAGGAGCTCGGCTTGTGACAACAGGAGTGGTTCTATATTACCGCTCCTAGGGGTAGCAAGAAGAAGCCCTTGCCCATCTTTCGCTCGGGCCCTCCACAGCGGCTGATGTCGTGGGTCAACCAAGGGCTCAACTGGGGGCCGTCAAAGGACGTACCCCTATTGCAGGGCTGGATTTGAGACCTCCAAGAGAGGGAGATCAATCTGGTTATGGTGATGCAGGTTATGCTGATTCGGCGTCTTCTGCCCTGCAAGCATCGCCCCCTCCGCCTGTGGGAATTCAATCCAGAGGGGCCACGAGCTCTTCAACACTTCATGGGTACAACACCCGTGGAGATGTATAAATTGTTCTTCGGATCACAAGAGATGTGTCCGGAATTGACCGAGGATTCCGTCCTAAGCTGCAATCGCCCGGATGCTCAGGTAAGTGGCCCTGCGTCCGGACACACCGTTTGTTTGTGCCTTCTTGAATTTTCCTTTTAACCCATCGTCTCTGGAATAGGAGTGGATAGCGCAAGCGAAACTGATATGGTGTCTGGCCCCCCTCCCGGAGACCGTGCCAGATCCCGTGCTGGTCAAGATGCTGAAGGTTGCGCCTTCAGAGGAAGGCGAAAGGGAGAACAGGGACACTACCGCCTCTACCAAGGAGGCTTTTGAGAAAGGGGGAATCGAGAATCCCTCCTTCCAAGGGGAGAAGAGGACTGCTTCCGAAAACCCGGAGGCCAAGGCCTTGAAGCAGGGGAAGAGATCTTCACCAGAGAGTCCTGCGTCCGGGGAGGCCCCGGCTGCACTATCTCCCCTAAGGAATCAGCCCTCCAGCGAGCCGTAAGTAGAAAAAGGGGGGTTCTGTAATAAGAGACATCCCTATTTTTGCTTCTGAGGATAACCGAAGTTTTTACCTTGTAGTTCGGATCTCCGTCCTTCTCAGATGAGCTCGTCTTCGGGGGACCTTCGTCCGGAGATGATGGAGAGCGAGACGCCTCCATCTGCCGCACCATCGGATAGGGCGGACGAACCTGAGGTGTCATCACGGAGGGTATCCCCGAGTCCGGCAGGGCTAGAGAGTTCGGCACCAACTGGTGTGCGGCCGGGGGAGCTGAAGGATCTGCTTGAGAGGGCGTCTATGTTAGAAGGTCACCGTACATTGATGAGTATGGTGATTGGAAGAATTTCGTCCGCCGAAGGCGGGTTGCATGATGCCGTCAGAAGCTTGCTGGCGGGGTTTGAGGTACGTAAAAATGACATACCTTTTGACAGTTTTACACATAAAGTGTGCCCTATATAGATAGTAGCCCCTGAGACTCGGTAGGTTGTCGAGAGCGACATCGTGCCGAGGATCAAAATCGCAGGTATTGATTTTCGCCTTTCCTATGGAGGTGGCGGATAGTCCGGTAGCCAGCCGGACTGATGGAGTTGCCGAACTAAAGCGGCAGCTCAACATTGCGGATGCGGACATCGCGCTGGTCAATAAGAGAGTTGACGTGTCACAAGGTAGGTTTTTTCTCCGCGGTCACCTAGTAATGGAGCCGAAGCCCACTCCTTACAACATGTGTGCTCAATGCAGATGGTGCCGCTGCTGTGGAGAGCCTTCAGGCAGAACTTGCTCGAGCCAAGGAGCAGGCCAGAAGGAGTGATGCGGCTGCCTCGAGGGCGGCCGAAGAGATAGAAGCCGAAAGGGCTGCTCAGTGCTAAAGCAGGGAGGAGATGGCCGAAACGGCCGTGAAGCTGAAAGATGTTACTGACCGCTATGAGGTTCTTGAAAAAGAATGCCGAGCAGAGCAAGATGTGACGCCCCCGATTCAATCGTACACTAATCATGCACGCAAATGTGTACGATCAAGATGAGGGACTCACGGGAAGATATCACAACACAACTCTACAAATAAAATAAGTCATACAAGCATCATAATACAAGCCAGGGGCCTCGAGGGCTCGTATACAAGTGCTCGATCATAGACGAGTCAGCGGAAGCAACAATATCTGAGTACAGACATAAGTTAAACAAGTTGCCTTAAGAAGGCTAGCACAAACTGGGATACAGATCGAAAGAGGCGCAGGCCTCCTGCCTGGGATCCTCCTAAACTACTCCAGGTCGTCATCAGCGGGCAGCACGTAGTAGTAGGCGCCTCCAGTGAAGTAGGGGTCGTCGTCGACGGTGGCGTCTGGCTCCTGGACTCCAGCATCTGGTTGTGACAACCAGAAAGGAAGGAAAAGGGGAAAAGGGGGGAAGAAAGCAACCGTGAGTACTCATCCAAAGTACTCGCAAGCAAGGAACTACACTACATATGCATGGGTATATGTGTAAAGGGCCATATCAGTGGACTGAACTACAGATTGCCAGAATAAGAGGGGGATAGCTAGTCTTATCGAAGACTACGCTTCTGGTCACCTTCGTCTTGCAACAGGCAGAAGAGGGTAGGTCGAAGTCCTCCAAGTAGCATCTCCAAGTAACATCTCATAGCATAATCCTACCCGGCGATCCCCTCCTCATATCCCTGAGGTAGAGCGACCACCGGTTGTATCTGGCACTTGGAAGGGTGTGTTTTATTAAGTGTCCGGTTCTAGTTGTCATAAGGTCAAGGTACAACTCCAAGTCGTCCTGTTACCGAAGATCACGGCTATTCGAATAGATTAACTTCCCTGCAGGGGTGCACCACATAGCCCAACACGCTTGATCCCATTTGGCCGGACACACTTTCCTGGGTCATGCCCGGCCTCGGAAGATCAACACGTCGCAGCCCCACCTAGGCAAAACAGAGAGGCCAGCACGCCGGTCTAAACCTAAGCGCACAGGGGTCTGGGCCCATCGCCCATAGCACACCTGCACGTTGCGTACGCGGCCGAAAGCAGACCTAGCCTAGTGGCGTTCCAGTCCAATTCGGCGCGCGCCGCTCCGTCGCTGACGTCTAAAGTGCTTCGGCTGATACCACGACGTCGGGATACCCATAACTACTCCCACGTAGATGGTTAGTGCGTATAGGCTCGTAGCCAGACTCAGATCAAATACCAAGATCTCGTTAAGCGTGTTAAGTATCCGCGAACGCCGAACAGGGCCAGGCCCACCTGTCTCCTAGGTGGTCTCAACCTGCCCTGTCGCTCCGCCACAAAAGATCCACACAGAGGGCCGTCGGGACAAAGGTCCTTTCAGCCCCCAATCCGTGAATCACTCGCGGGTACTCTTCGAGCTGACCCGACTTTAGTCACCATCTGTATAGTATGTATGTATGTATAGTATATACCCGTGATCACCTCCCGAGTGATCACGGCCCAATAGTATAGCAAGGCAGACTGACAAGAATGTAGGGCCAATGATGATAAACTAGCATCCTAAACTAAGCATTTAGGATTGCAGGTAAGGTATCAACAGGTGTAGCAACAATGTCAGGCTATGCATCAGAATAGGATCAACGGAAAGCAGTAACATGCTACACTACTCTAATGCAAGCAGTATAGAGAAGAATAGGCGATATCTGGTGATCAAGGGGGGGGCTTGCCTGGTTGCTCTGGCAAGAGAGAGGGGTCGTCAACTCCGTAGTCGAACTGGGCAGCAGCAGCGTCGGTCTCGTAGTCTACCGGAGAGAAGAGGGGGGAAGAAACAATGAATACCAAGTAAACAGATGCATATCGAGGCATGACATGTCAAGAAGCGATGCTAGGCGTGCCCTAACGTGGTATGAGGTGGTACTGGTTAATGGGGGAATCATCCGGGAAAGTATTCCCGGTGTTTCGTGTTTTCGGACAGATGAACCAGAGGGGAAAAGTTGCGAGTTCGATAGGTTAGGGGTGTGTGGCGGACGAACGGACTGCGTATCCGGAATCGTCTCGTCGTTCTGAGCAACTTTCATGTTGAAAATATTTTAATCCGAGTTACGGATTAAAAGATATGATTTTCTAAAGATTTTAATAATTTCTGGAATTTAATTAATTATTTAAATCTAACATTATCCAAAACAGTGTTTGCTGACGTCATCATGACGTCAGCATGACGTCAGCAGTCAACAGGGGCGTTGACTGGTCAAACTGACGTGTGGGACCAGCGGGGCCCACCTGTCATACCCTGTTTAGGCTAATCAGGTTTTAGCTAAACTAATCACAGTTTAATTAGACTAATT
The DNA here is from genome assembly GCF_018294505.1 of Triticum aestivum. Taxonomy (NCBI): domain Eukaryota; kingdom Viridiplantae; phylum Streptophyta; class Magnoliopsida; order Poales; family Poaceae; genus Triticum; species Triticum aestivum. The sequence continues at coordinate 213,729,870 of NC_057801.1, forward strand.
AGTTAATTTGATTAATCTAATTGTGTTTAATTAACTTAATTAATTCCTTAATCAATTAATTAATTAATTAATTATTTTTATTATTATTAAATTTTAATTCCTTTTTTTCATAAAACGTTCTGATCGTGGGGCCCCCCTGTCATAGGCATAGGGGGCCTTAACGGGTTTTGGGCGCTGGGGCGACGGCTGTCGCCCGAACGGGCGCTGGGCGTCCTGGCGCCCGACTCGGAGGGGGGGCGAGCAGGCGCAGCTGCGGCGCGGGAGCCGGCAGCAAGCAAGGGGCAGCGCCGGCGCGGCCTGGCATGGCGGAGCCGAGGCGGGAGGCGAGGTGACAG
>NC_057801.1:213731527-213739169 GCF_018294505.1 Triticum aestivum
GGGGGGCGAGAAGGCGACGGCGATCCGGGGCGGTGGCGTGGTCGCCCCGATCTCGATCCAGATCGGGGGAGTGAGGGGAGAGTGGGGATCGGGAGTGGGCTAGGGTTTCCGTCGTGGGGGGATAAGGGGAGAGGGGTGGGGGCCGGCCGGGCCTGGTGGTGGCCCAGTTGGCCTGTGGTCAGCTGGGCCGAAGCCCAGGGGGTTTCTTTTCTCTTTTTTTTTGTATTGTTTTCTGTTTTCTTTTTATCTATTTTCTTTTATGTTTTTTATTTATCTATAAACACTTAGGCATTTAATAAAAATTTGTTTGTTGCATCATAATTACCCTTGTAATATTCGTCAACCACCGAACAATTTTATTTTAAATTTTGAAAACTTTCATTGTTTTCATCAATTTGAATTTTGAATTTGAACGGTTTCGAATTATTTCGAGGATAGCAACAGTAATCGGGATGATGTGCCATGATTAGCGTGGGATTACTGTAGCAAGATTATCCGGGCGTTACAAATCTCCTCCACTACAAGAAATCTCGTCCCGAGATTTTTAGGAGGTAGAAGGAAACAGTGCGGGGTATTCATCACGCAGGCGATCCTCGCGTTCCCAGGTGGCTTCGTCTTCAGAGTGATTCGACCACTGGACCTTGAGGAACTTGATCGCCTTCTGGCGTGTGCGGCGTTCAGCTTGGTCGAGAATGCGGACCGGATGCTCTTTATAGGAGAGGTCCTGTTGCAATTCGAGCACTTCATGATCCACAGCTCGGATTGGGTCCTTGAAGCAACGGCGGAGTTGTGACACATGGAACACATCGTGAACCTGAGAAAGGTTCGACGGAAGCTCCAGTTGATATGCCACTTTTCCACGCCTTTCCAGAATAGTGAATGGGCCAATATAGCAAGGAGCTAGCTTGCCCTTGATCCCGAAGCGGTGAGCACCCTTCATTGGTGTAACGCGAAGATAGGCCTTTTCGCCAGGTTGATAGACCATGTCTTTATGATGACGGTCATACTGACTCTTCTGACGTGACTGAGCAGTCTTGAGATTCTCGCGAATAATGCGGACTTGTTCTTCGGCATGTTGGATAATATCCGGACTGAAGAGTGGACGTTCCCCAGTTTCTGACCAGTTCAGAGGGGTTCGGCACTTTCGTCCATATAACACTTCGAAGGGGGCCATCTTCAGACTAGCTTGATAGCTATTATTATAAGAGAACTCAGCATACGGAAGAGATTCCTCCCATTTCTTGCCGAAGGAAATAACACAAGCTCGAAGCATGTCTTCGAGAACTTGGTTGACACGTTCAACTTGCCCTTGTGACTGAGGATGAAAAGCAGTGCTGAAAGACAGATGAGTGCCCATAGCTTCTTGGAAACTTGCCCAGAATCTTGAAGTGAATAAACTGCCACGGTCTGAACTGATAACCAATGGAATACCGTGAAGCGAGACAATTCTGGTCATGTAGAGGTTTGCCAGCTGACTAGCAGTGATCGTTTCCTTGACAGCCAGAAAATGTGCAACTTTAGAAAGTCGGTCAATGACGACAAGAATAGCATCATTGCCTTTCTGCGATTTGGGGAATCCAGTAACGAAGTCCATCTCGACATGGTCCCATTTCCATTCCGGAATAGATATAGGTTGCAGAGTTCCAGCAGGCCTTTGATGTTCTGCTTTGATACGACGGCAAACGTCACATTCAGCAACATAACGAGCAAGGTCTTGCTTCATGTTAGACCACCAGAATCTCTGGCGGATGTCTTGATACATCTTCGTACTACCAGGATGGATACAAAGAGGCGTATCATGAGCTTCTTTCATAACCTCCTGGGTCATATTCAGGTTTTCCTTCTTACACGGCACCACTAGGCGGCCTTTGAAGTACAAGTCGCCATCATCAGCAATAGTGAAGGATGAGGAACCTCCTTCTTTGAGGTCTTGCTTAATCTTGTAGACTTCAGAGTCAAATCCCTGCATTGTCTTTATGGTGCCCACGAGATCGGGTTCAACAGCCAGGGTATAGAGGGAACCCTGGGAAACAACACGGAGATTCATCTTGCGGAACTCCGGGGGAGGGGGAGCGAGTGCACCCGGAGGAACAATATGGAGGTTTAGCTTTCTGAATTCTTCAACAAGTGAGGGCTGAACTTTGTGAACCTGGAGGTGGTTGCAGTAAGACTTGCGGCTCAAGGCATCAGCCATTACATTAGCCTTGCCTGGGGTATAGGAAATACCCAAATCAAAGTCTGCAACAGTCTCCATCCATCTCTGCTGACGGAGGTTCAGGTCTGGCTGAGTAAACAGATACTTCAGACTTTGGTGGTCAGTGAAGATCTCGCAACGATTACCGAGTAGGTAATGTCGCCACTGTTTTAGGGCATGAATGACAGCAGCAAGTTCGAGGTCGTGAACTGGGTAGTTCTCCTCGTGAGGGCGCAATTGCCGAGAGGCATAAGCAACCACTTTGCGCTCTTGCATTAGGACACAGCCTAGTCCTTGACGGGAAGCGTCGCAGTAAATGACGAAGTCCTTCTTAGTATCAGGAGGAGCTAGTACTGGGGCAGAAGTCAACTTGTCCTTGAGTGCCTGGAAACTTTCCTGACATTTATCTGTCCATTGGAACTTGACGCCCTTATGCAATAGGTTAGTCAGAGGCCTGGCAATCTTGGAGAAGTTCTCGACGAATCAACGGCAGTAGCTGGCGAGACCGAGAAAACTTCTGACTTGCTTAACGTTCTTCGGAGGAGTCCAATCGACAATAGCCTGAACTCGTTCAGGGTTGACGGCAATACCATCCTTAGAGATGACATGCCCAAGATAGGTTACTTCGGGAAGCCAGAATTCACATTTGGAGAACTTGGCATAAAGTTGATGCTCTCGTAGCTTTTCCAGCACGAGGCGAAGATGTTCAGCATGTTCCTCTTCGTTCTTGGAAAATACCAGAATATCATCCAGATAAACCACGACGAACTTGTCGAGGTAATCCATGAATATATAGTTCATCAGGCGAGAGAAGGTGGCTGGAGCATTGGTTAAGCCGAAAGACATGACGGTGTACTCGTAAGATCCGTATCGAGTCACGAATGCGGTCTTGGGGATATCTTCCTCACAAACACGGATCTGGTGGTAACCCAACCTCAAGTTGAGTTTAGAGAACACTGATGATCCAGCCAATTGATCATACAGATCATTGATCCGAGGAAGAGGATACTTATTCTGAATGGTAGCTTGATTTATAGGACGGTAGTCTTGGACCAATCGGTTTGTCCCATCTTTCTTCTTGACAAAGAGAGAAGGTGCTCCCCAAGGAGAGCAACTTGGGCGAATGAAACCACTTTGAAGAGATTTATCGATTTCCTCCTTAAGCTCAAGGAGTTCATGCGGCGGCATCTTGTAGGGTCTCTTGGCTATAGGAGTGGTGCCTGGTTTCAAGTCGATGACGAATTCGACAGCTCTAGCAGGGGGAATCCCTAGGAGTTCTTCAGGAAAGACGTCTAGGAATTCACGCACGACGGGAATGTTTTCAATGCCCTTGAGTGGTGCAACGTTCAATGCGTTTAAGGCATAAAGCCTGGCCTCGGCATTCCGAACCAGATGAGCATCATAGCTAATTATTTCATCAGAAGGGTGTAGCAGATGGACGGTCTTGGTGGCGCAAACGATAGAAGCAGTATGCGCCTTTAACCAATCCATTCCCAGAATGAGGTCAATGTTAGACGATTTCAGTATAATGGGCGAGGCACGAAACTCCAACCCTTCGATTTCCACAGGGACGTCAATGCCAACCATGGAGGTCTGACATTGTCCCGCGGGGGTTTTTACCACTACCGAAGTGTTCATCTGCTCAAATTTAACATCGTGCTTGTATGCAAAATCTTCTGACATGAATGAATGCGATGCACCTGTATCAAATAAAATGGATGCTGGTACTGAATTTACGAGGAGTGTACCCATCACAGTAGCAGGCTGGTCTTGAGCTTCATTCAGATCAATGTGGTTGGCATGAACACGGCCATAAGACTTGGCATTGTTGTTGCGGGCCTGGTTGTTCCCACAGCCAGTTGCTGGAAGGGCCAGTTGATTCTGTTTCTGGTTGCATTCCCTAGCACGGTGCCCTGGTTATCCGCACCTGAAGCACAACCCATTCTCGGGGGTAGGAACAGGAGCTTGGGGTGGTGGAGCTGGAAGCCTCGGCTGCCTAGTTGGAGCAGCCGGCAGACGAGGTGCAGCATAAGACTGCCTTGGGGCAGGTGCAGTTGGACGGTACATGCTGTTCGGGATCCATATCTTACACTTCTGCGAGGGCGGGCCCGAAGATGAGCCCGTGTCACGGTTGCGCCTTTGAGAGCTCTGGTGTTCTTGCAGACCAGTCTCGACATTGATGGCCTTGTTCACCAAGGTGGCGAAATCGGCAAAGTCATGCACTAGAAGTGTGAGCTTGATGTCAGCTTGAAGGCCTTCACGGAACTTCTCCTGTCTGCGAGCATCAGTTGCAATGTCTTCTTCAGCATAGCGGGATAAGTCCAGAAACTCCCGCTGATAAGCTTCAACAGTCTTGTTGCCTTGGGTGAGGTTGCGAAACTCACGCTTCTTCCTGTCCATGATTCCCTGAGGAATGAAGCGGGCACGGAAGGCAGCCTGAAAGTCTGGCCAGGAGATGATTGTCCCAACTGGCAGAGTACGCCTATGGCTGTCCCACCATTGAGCTGCGGGTCCCTTCAGGAAGAAGGAAGCAAAAGTGACATAGCTGGCAGGGGCTACATCAGCAGACTCCATCTCATAGGTGATGTCACGGAGCCAGTCATCAGCATCCAGCGGCTGGGTTGAGCTGCGGTACACACTTGGGTTGAGGCGTATGAAATCCTGCATAGTTGTTGTGTTTGGATGCTGGTTCATATTGGGGCGAGGAAACTGAGCCATCATGTTTTCCATGAACTGGCGATTCATCTCAAGCTGTTGGATCATACCAGCCATGTACTCAGGCGGTGGTGGGAAGTTGCCACCACGACCACGACCAGCTGGTCTAACCATCCTGCTAATATACAACAGGGGTAGTTCAGTATTGAGAAATTTGCATAGACAAGAGTCATTCATGATGAAACATGCATAATGAAAGGAGCACGACAGATACCACATAGATAGTCGGCATAACTTACAAAAGGGGTCGGACATATAGTTCAGTACACAGAGTTCCGTACCTAGACTAAGTCATCATAGGCGGCACGCAGGCTCGCGAGTGCATCTAAGACTAATGAACAAGACTACATCAGTCCCAGGAGGTACTGTGAAGGTAGTTGTAACCTGACAGCTGGTAGTGAGGCAACGGATAGTCCTCCACGTCAGTGGCCTGGGGGCCGCGGATACTCTGGTGTAGAACCCGACGCTCAGGTGGCAGAAGAGGACCAAGTGCGGGAGAGTAGCCTCCCACCTCTGGCCATCCGACACCGTGGGGCATCACGGTCCTGGCTGGGTAGATCGCAGAACGCGGCAGCTGTCCAGACCGGACAAGGGGTGCAACCGCGTCAGAGCCCTGTAAAGGTGCTGACGAGTGGTGTACAACTCGTGGCGAAGAGCTCTGTTAGCTCGGTCCAGCCCATCAGCATGCAGAACCAGGCGCTGATGGTGGAAGGGCTCTCGGGTGACGGTGGAGTAGGCGGCAGTGTAGTATCCCTCCGCACCAACGTCAGATGCGATAGGAATGTGCCTGAAAGGGGAAGTGTCCAATGCTTGATACTCTCCACGAAGACGTGTCAGAGCAGCATGAGCCGCATCGTGGACTGCCATCTCAATGGTCACTCCAACACCATGAGCGGTGTGCAGCACGGTAGTGGACTCATACTCTCGAGAGTAGAGGTGGACGATGGCACGGTACTGCTCCTGGTTAAAGTCCTGGTACTCCTCGTAGACGGTGTACTCAGGGTGCCAGCGATAACCCAGATAGGTCATCATATCAGCTAGCACAGCAGGTGATCCTGAGGCACCAATGGCCGCAGTGTGGCGCACGACCTGCCTCGCGGGTTCCATCTGAAAACAAAGATGTTTCAATGGAGTCAAATGACAACATGGGCACTATTCAAAATGCTATCCTGCAGAATAACTATGGCTTATCCAACTTTGGGGTGAACGTGGTAACGGAATCCTAATGTCAGAGTTAGTAATTTCGTTTTACCCGAGTAGAAAAGAGTTCAGAGTCCCAGAGTAAAGGTCGAGGAGTAAAAGATCCTAGTACCACCCAATGGCGACGTGGGCCCATGGGCCACACAGCCAAGTTAGTAAAAGTTTTTCAACGACTAGACTCGACTTCGGCCAAGGAGTGTGGAAGGGGGATTCCAACAGGCAGTCGGCTCTGATACCAACTTGTGACGCCCCCGATTCAATCGTACACTAATCATGCACGCAAATGTGTATGATCAAGAGGGACTCACGGGAAGATATCACAACACAACTCTACAAATAAAATAAGTCATACAAGCATCATAATACAAGCCAGGGGCCTCGAGGGCTCGAATACAAGTGCTCGATCATAGACGAGTCAGCGGAAGCAACAATATCTGAGTACAGACATAAGTTAAACAAGTTGCCTTAAGAAGGCTAGCACAAACTGGGATACAGATCGAAAGAGGCGCAGGCCTCCTGCCTGGGATCCTCCTAAACTACTCCAGGTCGTCATCAGCGGGCAGCACGTAGTAGTAGGCGCCTCCAGTGAAGTAGGGGTCATCGTCGACGGTGGCGTCTGGCTCCTGGACTCCAGCATCTGGTTGCGACAACCAGAAAGGAAGGAAAAGGGGAAAAGGGGGGAAGAAAGCAACCGTGAGTACTCATCCAAAGTACTCGCAAGCAAGGAACTACACTACATATGCATGGGTATATGTGTAAAGGGCCATATCAGTGGACTGAACTACAGATTGCCAGAATAAGAGGGGGATAGCTAGTCTTATCGAAGACTACGCTTCTGGTCACCTTCGTCTTGCAACAGGCAGAAGAGGGTAGGTCGAAGTCCTCCAAGTAGCATCTCCAAATAACATCTCATAGCATAATCCTACCCGGCGATCCCCTCCTCATATCCCTGAGGTAGAGCGACCACCGGTTGTATCTGGCACTTGGAAGGGTGTGTTTTATTAAGTGTCCGGTTCTAGTTGTCATAAGGTCAAGGTACAACTCCAAGTCGTCCTGTTACTGAAGATCACGACTATTCGAATAGATTAACTTCCCTGCAGGGGTGCACCACATAGCCCAACACGCTTGATCCCATTTGGCCGGACACACTTTCCTGGGTCATGCCCGGCCTCGGAAGATCAACACGTCGCAGCCCCACCTAGGCAAAACAGAGAGGCCAGCACGCCGGTCTAAACCTAAGCGCACAGGGGTCTGGGCCCATCGCCCATAGCACACCTGCACGTTGCGTACGCGGCCGAAAGCAGACCTAGCCTAGTGGCGTTCCAGTCCAATTCGGCGCGCGCCGCTCCGTCGCTGACGTCTGAAGTGCTTCGGCTGATACCACGACGTCGGGATACCCATAACTACTCCCACGTAGATGGTTAGTGCGTATAGGCTCGTAGCCAGACTCAGATCAAATACCAAGATCTCGTTAAGCGTGTTAAGTATCCGCGAACGCCGAACAGGGCCAGGCCCACCTGTCTCCTAGGTGGT
>NC_057801.1:213739179-213741097 GCF_018294505.1 Triticum aestivum
TAACTAGATGAAACCCACTAGCATGTGTAGGAGTTGATTGAGCCATATGTATGTGTTGTTCCTACATTGCTATGCCTGCTATGCTTAGAGTCGTGTCAGGTCTGGTTCATCTGGGTGATGGGCTAGAGTGAAATGATTATGTCAGTAATGAGAGTGGTGTGGTGAACGCGATTTGGTAAAGGTATCGATGAGAGGCCATGTAGGAGTACATGGTGGGTTGTTTCATTGAAGCCGACCTTAAGCACTGAGATCTGTATATGTGATTTAAGATACAGCTACTACCATGCATTGGGCCCTGAAATATGACCCCGCTCGACTTCTTATTCACCCTAGCTCTCTGTCCAGGAGTTGCAAGTAGTTTCTGGTGTTTGTAGCCTACTGGAGGCCGTGGACAGCGCTGACCGTAGGGGTGGGCTGTGATGCAGTAGGTACGTGGCCGGGTGTACCGAATACCCGTTAGGTATCTCGGGAACCCTGTTCACATCGTTCGGGGCCGTATGGGAAACCTCGGACGGACTCCCTGCGGATGGAACCTGGATAGGCGATAAACCTGGACTAGAGGCTTAAGTGTTTAGGTAGGTCGTGGTCTACACCCACGTCGGCTTTCGCTTGAAGTCTGCCGAGCACATGTCGTGTGCAGACGCTAAGTGGTGGAAACATGTATGAAGAAGTACACCCCTGCAGGGTTAACATGATCTATTCGAATAGCCGCGTCCGCGGTAAAGGACTACTTGGTTGCCTATACAGTTCATAGACAAGTAAATGGAAACTACTAAAAGCCTCAAGATAAGTGTGAGTGCCGAGGATGGCTCTTCCGTAGGAAGACGGAGGTGGATCCTCGGTAGTGTATTGAAGTGGTGAGTAGTGGACTCGTGTGCGCAAAACAATTTCAAGTTGGAGTATCGTAGGATAGCCTAGCCAAGAGTCAAAGCTGGCTTGCTGCAATAACTCCACCAACCCTTATTGATACTATGCATGTATGTAGGATCTGATGTAAGTCTTGCTGAGTACCTTTGTACTCATGTTGCTATCATCTACATTTTTTACAGAAGACGCTGCAACCCCTTCTGATGGGTTCTATGTAGACGTTGACATCAACGAGTAGGCTAAAGACCCAGGTGGTGACCCTGAGCTTGTGATGGACCACGTAGTATAGCTAGGCTTTCCAAGCCTCTTTTATTTTACTAGTTGTCTGTACTCAGACAAGTTACTTCCGCTGCTGGCTTGTATGACTGTATGACTTGTATGTGGGGTCGTGAGACCCGTACCTTTGTGTATGTTATGTATGGCTCCCTGAGCCTTAAATAAAGTACTTGTGTCATAGAGTCATGTTGTGATGCTTCGTTGTATTTGCACATATCGGGCATATTGTGTGTATGATAGAAATGCTTGGTATGTGTGGGATCTGACTATCTAGTTGTTTACCTTTAGTAGCCTCTCTTACCGGGAAATGTCTCCTAGTGTTACCGCTGAGCCATGGTAGCTTGCTACTGCTCTGGATCACTTAGGCTGGCCGGCATGTGTCCTTCTTCGTTCCTGTGTCTGTCCCTTTGGGGAAATGTCACGCTTTGAGTACCGGAGTCCTGTTAGCCCGCTACAGCCCGGTTTACCGGAGTCCTGCTAGCCCAGTGCCACAGCCCGGACCCACTTGCTGATGACCGACACGTTCGAAGCTGGGTCATGGATGCCTGTCCCTGTAAGTCTGTGCCACTTTGGGTTTACGACTAGTCATGTCAGCCCGGGCTCTTTATCATATGGATGCTAGCGACACTATCATATACGTGAGCCAAAAGGCGCAAACGGTCCCGGGAAAAGGTAAGACGACACCCGTGGGAATACCGTGCGTGAGGCCGCAAAGTGATATGAGGTGTTACCAGCTAGATCGATGTGACATCGAGTCGGGGTCCTGACAGCGTTG
>NC_057801.1:213741472-213742730 GCF_018294505.1 Triticum aestivum
GGGACAAAGGTCCTTTCAGCCCCCAATCCGTGAATCACTCGCGGGTACTCTTCGAGCTGACCCGACTTTAGTCACCATCTGTATAGTATGTATGTATGTATAGTATATACCCGTGATCACCTCCCGAGTGATCACGGCCCAATAGTATAGCAAGGCAGACTGACAAGAATGTAGGGCCAATGATGATAAACTAGCATCCTATACTAAGCATTTAGGATTGCAGGTAAGGTATCAACAGGTGTAGCAACAATGTCAGGCTATGCATCAGAATAGGATCAACGGAAAGCAGTAACATGCTACACTACTCTAATGCAAGCAGTATAGAGAAGAATAGGCGATATCTGGTGATCAAGGGGGGGGGCTTGCCTGGTTGCTCTGGCAAGAGAGAGGGGTCGTCAACTCCGTAGTCGAACTGGGCAGCAGCAGCGTCGGTCTCGTAGTCTACCGGAGAGAAGAGGGGGGAAGAAACAATGAATACCAAGTAAACAGATGCATATCGAGGCATGACATGTCAAGAAGCGATGCTAGGCGTGCCCTAACGTGGTATGAGGTGGTACTGGTTAATGGGGGAATCATCCGGGAAAGTATTCCCGGTGTTTCGTGTTTTCGGACAGATGAACCAGAGGGGAAAAGTTGCGAGTTCGATAGGTTAGGGGTGTGTGGCGGATGAACGGACTGCGTATCCGGAATCGTCTCGTCGTTCTGAGCAACTTTCATGTTGAAAATATTTTAATCTGAGTTACGGATTAAAAGATATGATTTTCTAAAGATTTTAATAATTTCTGGAATTTAATTAATTATTTAAATCTAACATTATCCAAAACAGTGTTTGCTGACGTCATCATGACGTCAGCATGACGTCAGCAGTCAACAGGGGCGTTGACTGGTCAAACTGACGTGTGGGACCAGCGGGGCCCACCTGTCATACCCTGTTTAGGCTAATCAGGTTTTAGCTAAACTAATCACAGTTTAATTAGACTAATTAGTTAATTTGATTAATCTAATTGTGTTTAATTAACTTAATTAATTCCTTAATCAATTAATTATTTTTTTTATTATTAAATTTTAATTTCTTTTTTTTAATAAAACGTTCTGATCGTGGGGCCCCCCTGTCATAGGCACAGGGGGCCTTAACGGGTTTTGGGCGCTGGGGCGACGGCTGTCGCCCGAACGGGCGCTGGGCGTGCTAGCGCCCGACTCGGAGGGGGGGCGAGCAGGCGCAGCTGCGGCGCGGGAGCCGGCAGCAAGCAAGGGGCGG